>NW_022752171.1:415514-430842 GCF_011630105.1 Anneissia japonica
GTCTGTCACTCAACAATACCAATTGTTCCTATTATGGATAATTGATACTAGATGCTGCACCCCACCTAATTTTAACGTAGGTCTAATTCTTGGGCGTGGTTCTGAAGAATATAGTATAAAAAAATGCCATTGTGCATTCATTTGATTTTAGTCGGATTTAAAAACATTAAAAAAATCATAATTTGGTTTTTCTATTTCAATTTTTTATGATTAGGTCTACAGTATGCACTCATGTTTTATGTCAGTGTTTTAACGTGAACAAAATTAAACATTAATATATGTGTTTTTCTTAATAATTAAGATTGCTTAAATTGTTAGTGTTTACAATTGTCAGATTTTATTCCATTCTGTAAGTGGCGGGTTTTCTCTGTTGAATAAGAGTAGTGTGAAGAAATGTATACAACGATCTCACGACGATGAGACAATGATCAGAATTTTACTAAAATATACTGTGTACTTCATTTTAATCATATTGAAGAAAAAGGATGCAGAAACTGTAATATTTACATTTCATTTTAATTATAAATAACTTGTGGCCGAGTTGACTGCATCCGAACTTTTTGTGGCCAAGTTGATTTGTGGCCGAGTTGACTTGTGGCCGAGTTGACTTGTGGCCGAGTTGACCTGCTTCCACGGAGACACGTGTCGGCAACTAGTAAGGGCAATAAGCCCCACGTTTAATCGTAAGTCGTAAGGCCTAGCCTAGTCTTTCGATGAGAGGGAACTTTGTCAGTAAAATTATGGTTGTTATCTGTAGTTAGTCAAAATTTATAAAACGTCGACAATATAGAATAGAATACTCTACCCACAATGCTAACTATATTTGCGTACTTACTTTAATTTAAGAGAGAAATACACACGTTTGCAGACAAACAAATCCTCTTTTTCGAATGGACTATACCGTAAAGGGAAACCCCCTCCACTCGCGTCCTTAGAAAGAGGGCAGCAAAATTCTAACGATAAACAACAATGCTGATGGTGATCATGACGATTCGGAATCCCATGATTATGCCTCGATTACGATGATATTTTATGAATATAATGACGATGGTGATTATGATGACATCATGACAGTGGCGTAACGCATATGAGTTAGAAAAGAATCCCCAGAGCCCAGTCCACAGGGGCCCAGGTGTGGAATTAAAAGTTAGTTCTGATTCAAATAGTCACACAATATGATTATATTCCTTAGCGGTGTAACCATGGAGAAAATAAAATAGATTCTCCATGGTGTAACATTGTTTATGCAGTTTTTCAGCCATAATATTCATAATGTTCTGAGGTTTGGAATACTTTACTGAAATTCATGGGCCCCAACACGTTTTCCCCCTCCCCCTGGTCCTATGACTCGTCGTTTAGCCACTGGATGATAAAGATGTTAATGATAATGATGATCGTTGTGATGGTTGCTGGTGATGTTAAAATGATGGAGATGACGATGACGATGTTGATGATAATGACGACGAAGATAAATGATGATGATGACGAAGATGTCGATGATGATTCCATCGCATCTAAGCGAAAATAGGCCCACCCATGGTAAATATTTCAATAGTAATAATTGGGTGTTTAATTAGAGGCAAATTAAAAATAGGAAGTAATTTATATTTAGATGGAAAATTGTGATAACGCTTCATTATTTTATTCTTTCTACTCAACTACATCATATGGAATGTACGAATATACCGGTACCGTGCACTTTAACCATTTTACCGAAATAAATGCATGGGATGGGATGTCGACAAAAACCCCAGAATTGCCGACCGACCCTGATATTCAAAAGTTATTGTGTAGTGTGCCTAATGGCCTAATCAACACAACAATTAAAAAAAAAGCCACAAAATAACTGTATATAGTAGTTTACTTTTATTGCAATGATATACTTACTTATCCCAAAATAAATATTTAAAATTATCCCATACGATTTACTTGTTTTACTTCATAAACCATTGATGGTATTTAAAAAATAGAGTATTTCTACAATATAACAAAATACTATCATATGTATTATATAGGCATATAACAGAGTTATTATTACCTTTACCCTTTATACCTTTACCATTTATTTTTCATTTACTGTATTATGAACTCGACACTTCAACAATTAAATACAAAAATTATTAATGACAATACAATGAACTGCAAAAAAGAGATAATGGGCTGTAAGCCCGACACTATAGTGAAGTATCTCTAAACCGCTACCTTTATCCTTTATTTATCATATAGTCTTGACACTTCAACAATTAATTACACACACTATAAACGACAATACAATGAAGTACAAAAAGAGAGATAATGGGCTGTGAGCCTGACAACTAGTGAATTCTCTCTGAATGCTCTGAACCGCTATAACATTAAAATAAGAAAAAACCGAAAGGTCCACTGATTAATCTCAGATAAGAAAGTATAATACATACTCCAAGTATTGAAATACACGCCATCGTGTTGGGATTCAATATTTCGACATTAATTATGTCATCATCAGGAATGGATGAATCAGCATTTTTTTGTATTATACTTTCTTATTAAAATAAGTGTTAACAAATTTAGAACAACGGTACTGTACACGCTTACTGTAGGTGGTGCGTTAAAGCGAGAACTATACAATATAAAAAGAATATGAAAGACGTTAAAATATTGCCTAAAATGTCAAAACGTATTTACACATTTACATCATTAAACAATCTCATAGATAGACAGATATGGACTGTATCATTAATATTGCTATTTTAAATAGTGGGAAAAGATATAAAAAAATAAAGATATAATTAAAAGCCTTATAAAATAAACAATCCAGTCATTATAGTACAAATATAAAATCAAATATATTCCCTTTACTTTAAAAAAAAAAAATAACAATAACATATACGAAAATACTCTTTCAAAATAGTTATGACAGCGAATGGAAGAACAAACAGGAATCGTGGCTTGTGAATGCGACGTAACAAGATGCAAACGATGTTTGGAAAAGAGGAAGGAATGGAGGAAATTAACGGTATCATGCCTACTTCAAATCAAATATATTTAATTAAAAATTAAAATAACAGTAACAAATATGAAAATAGGTTAAATAACTCTTTCAAAATAGTTATAACAGCGAATGGAAGAAAATAGAGAGGAATCGTGATGTGCAGTTTGTAAATACGATGTAAGGAGCTGCAAACGATTTTGGGAGAAGAAGGAATGCAGGAAATGAATTGTAACTTGCCTGCTTTGGAAAGACCATAATTAATTTTAAAAAGTGTTTTTGTATGATGGGTGGGTACAGGACAAGGTCGGCACCGGCGGGGGTCCCAGGGGCACAAAACACTGCTCCAAAGAAGGCACGGAGAGTCTGTCTGCTTTCTTAAAATGTTCTCATATTCAGCCTACTTTTCTGGTGGGATTGAAGTGTCGGGGACTTGGACCCCGGTTTTTCGGGAATTCTCTGACGATTAGTTTTCCAATAAGGTATTCAATGCATTTAAAAAGGCTAAAGATGGCATTGACAGGGGGACCAAATAAAGCATGCATATTCAACAGATACCTGGAGACGGAATTTAAGAATTAGTGATTCAAAAGTAAGGCAGTGCTTTAGAATATATTATAAAACATACACAATGTTGTGCTAGTATAATGCTCCTGGTAGGGTTATAAATGCCAAAAATGCGCTGATGTAGCTGCCGCAACTTTATGGAATACTCCCCCAGGGAGCTTGAGTTTGTGTTCCACAGGCGTTTAATCCAATGACCGTTGGTAGTAATGTGAAGCGCTTAGAGGCCTTGTTGGCCTTAAGTGCTATATACATCTAACATATTATTATTATTACAGTATTACTATTATTGTTAACTCCACTGAGGGTTACTCTACTGGAATCTATTTAAAAAAAACTGTTGGGTCTTTTCGCTAAGCCACTTAATTTAATTAATTAATTGGATTAAATTAAATAATTTAAATATTTAAAATAAATTAAATAATTCATTGGATTAAATTTAAGATAAAATTTAATTTAATTAGTTTAAGATAAAATAAATTTAAGATAAAATTTAATTTAAGATAAAAAATATAATTTGATTAAAGTAAATAATTTAAATATTTAACATAAATTAAATAATTAATTGGATTTAAGTTTAATCCACGAGACAGAGTTAGGTCACAGTAAAAGAAATGGAAACAAGCAAAAAGGTTTGATATCAACCAATAAGAAATGTTAATAAGTTTTATACTGGGCGAATATGAACAAATTAAAGTAAAGGATCTCTGAGTGAAAACCAAATTGGAAACTAAAAGCTACGGAGCAGCTCCCCCTCCTCCCTGGATATATATTAGTTTAGGTTGAAATATCCATGTCTGTCATCAGCATAGGCTTTAACATAACACGCTATAAAATAACATACGGTACGTTTGCCTGTTGGTGTATCATTGCACATTGTCATATACATTGTATCCCTTGGCAAAAGGCGCGGTAAATTCTGTATTATTATTACTATTATTATTATTATTATTATTATTATTATTATTATTATTATTGCCTACATGCAATAGGTTTTTAAAGCCAGAAGTAAGCCATTTGCCAATTTTAGTATACCTTCCTTTGAAAACTAGATGAGAATTTAAACCACAAACATGGGTATCACACAAATACAATAAATGTATAATTAATTTATTTAATCAGTAGTGTTTTTATCCATTCATTCAAGACCTCAGTAATATTTACATACCATTATTTAATCTATTTTCGATGCTTAACTCTTGTGTTCTTTTTTCAATCCATTCGCAGTCATCATAATATGCACATGATTTACATTTCCATGCCTCTTCTATATCAACTCCTTCAGCATCTCGGTTCCCATTCCAAAACTTAAGGTAATGCTTCATTGTTTCATTCAACCAATCGGCATCCATCTCTACACTTCTGTTAGCAAAAGTTAAACCGGATTTTTGGTGAAAGTATTCTATCTTGAGTGCATCAACCAGAGGCAGATCAGTGAATTGAAATCGTAAAAGAACAACATCAAGAAGATCGCCAAAAATAGTACACTCCAATCCAAGATTGTGGCCTTGCTCAATGACATTTTCCCCAAGGGTCTTTGTAGCATCGAGGCTCAATTTGGAAAGCACTATGTCTCGGCTTAAGCTACCCTTCACAAGACCATCAAACAGATGTTTATACAGCATAACTTGTAAAGAGTGAGTCTTGAACTGAGCTTTAGAGGGTTCTCTTTGCGAGGTTCTTGTTTTCAATTCAATAAGTTCTAACTCTCCTTTGGCATTGTACTTAATTTCATCGATGATTCCACTAACAAACATGTTAGAATTTGGAAGCTCTCCAAAAACAGGTAGTTCCCTGATAGTGCTTGTCCAAGTGGTAAGTGCAATGATGGATGTTAACATATTCAGTAATTTGATAGCAAACATATCCTCACGTGAGGTTACTGGGATAGTTGCAATGTCATGGACTTCGAGCTCTGAAAAAACAAAAGAGAATGTACAGTATAAATTTTTGTGTACGTGTACATTATAATAAATAAGTTTGGTCTAATTAGGAACAATTTTTTTTTTCGTAATTAGGGATTCTGTGCCTTGGATGTCATGCTTACCCTCCAATCCCAGATAGATTCTAGGTTTCAAAGATTCTAGGTTTCAAAACAATGGCAGAATTTTGTTCCATTTCTAAACAGACACCCCAACTCCACTCCATATATAGTTTCATAATGAGAAATAATCACAAAGTTTGTGCAACTCTTAAATAAAATGTTTCCTGCCAAACTGAGACAAATATATACATAATATAAATAGTTGTCTCAGCTGCCAACATACCTCGAGCCAAATGAATACTAGCACCAGTTTTCCGTGGACTAGAGTCAACTTCCACTGTTGGTCTTATTCTGGTGAAGGAGTACACAAGAGCCTGTTCACACCATGCTTGTGATGTCAGATCTGTCACATTTAGATACCTGCCACGAAACTTGTCAAATGGTGTGAATACTTTCCTTTGTCTTGTACCCGACTGACCAGCGACCACGTCATCACCAGATGAAAGAGCCTCTGGCTTATCTTCACAAGTTGATATGTCTTTATGATCACCATTAACACCACTGTCTTTAATTTCTTTTTTTTCATGTTGGCTCTGCTTGGTCTGGGTCTGAAATTTTGATATTGCTATCTGATTGGGTGTCAGATTGTTGTCTGAAAGCTGGTCTTTGGGATGGTTTTCAAGCGATAAATATTGTTCACTGGTAGATGGTATGAATTGATCCTTAGAAAGGTTTCTATGTTGGGTAGCCTTTTGCACTTTTTCATCAATATAATTCAAGACTGTTTCCTCAGTTTCTGGTGTTTCGTCTATTTCAAGTTTCAATCTCTTTCTGAAGTCATGAGTTTCCTCTTTTGGAAGTGATTGCCACTTTTTGTTTTCTGACTCTTTGTGACAACTGGTTTCACGTTCTTCAACACCTTCATACTGCTGCACCATCTCCAATAAATCCATGTCACTGATGCTATCCCAAAGTTCATCGGTAGATGAAGTTCCACTCAGTGGATATTCCTGTGTAGGAGATTCTGGTTCTTGAGCATGTCTGGACATGATCATTCTTGAAAGGTATGATGTATTTTTCTTTAGAATCTGGTTTAAAAACAAGCAGAATAATAATAATAATAATAAAAAAACTTAAACTAACATGAAAAGAAATCTGTAGATCCATGTAGAGATTGATGTTTTTTTCTTTCTTTTCAGGCTCCACTTCTCTTATGTTTCAATCTACATATAACAGTTATGGCAACTATACACTTTTGCTTCATGTGTTTTTACAATTACAGTAATTATTATATATAATAACATATCTGTCTCTTATACACATCTAGATGTGTATAAGAGACAGTTTATCCATTCATTCAAGACCCGTAGGCCTATCTACTAATAATACTATGGAGAGACGGTGGTTGTGCGGATAGCAAGTCCTGTCTTGCCTTATCCTCTATATCCTGGTCGTTCTATAGGCCTAGGCCTACTGTATTCTGTACTGGGCCTAGCTAGGTTGGTCCTACTAGTACTACCTACTCAACTTTACCCAGGCCCCCAGGAGAAAACTACTGATTCAACACTGGCCTACATAAAAACAAAATTATTACATCATCTAGTCTAGGCCGGTGCCGAGGCCAAAATGGTTTTGCTTACATAATATTACAGAAAAAGAAGGCACTAACACTGCAGACTCAATCTCAGTTTTCAAGTAAGGCTACGTAAACGTTTCTTGCTCTATGGTAAACGGCGTCCTGAGCTGAATGACTGACATCGATTATTTTATCTGCTGGCATGGGTGTGCTCTTCCTCCTGCCAATCACATCATCACCAAGGTGATTATCAATCGTTTAGTTAGGCCAAGACAGATAGATAGGGCCTAATGGCTTCCGAACAAAGTGATTGATCGTGTCTAGCTAAATCTAATAAAATCAACAAGTGTTATGAATGGATGAAAAACTTGCACACTCGCGGAAGTCTTTTAGTTGCGGAGATAAAGGGAAGAAAACAACCAAAAAACGTAAAAAGGCGAAGGCCAAAGACGGTAAACGCAATGGGAAGACTTCAGGTACCCCAGACGGGGAAACAAACTCCGATAGCGCCATCGATGCAGGTAAGTTGCATGACGTTTTGTAGGCTGGAGCCTAATTACTGTACTGTACCTGTAATGTATGGAAGGGCCTCCTAGGCCTAGTCCTCCTACATACATCCGTGGTTTGTGGGTGTGATTTTATTATAATTTAAATATTAAACCAACCCAGTGCCTCGTTAGGCTAGGCTTAGGTGCATGCAAGTGATACCATA
The DNA here is from genome assembly GCF_011630105.1 of Anneissia japonica. Classification (NCBI taxonomy): domain Eukaryota; kingdom Metazoa; phylum Echinodermata; class Crinoidea; order Comatulida; family Comatulidae; genus Anneissia; species Anneissia japonica. The sequence goes on from NW_022752171.1 coordinate 423,319, forward strand.
CTCGGCTATACTTAACAATATTTTATGTAGGGCGCCCTAGGCTAGGCCTAGGCCTGTTTATTATCTGTTATCAAAATCACAGAAATGTATGTGGAAAAACGTGAATAAAACATCGTGATGTCAGACATGGATATCTTTTAAAATTTTACTCTCTTGTCAACCATTTCATTTTTGTTTTACTGTGGCTGCTGATTAACCTATTTTAAATAGAGATTAGAATTTACAGAATGTAGGCGCACAGTGTATTTTAACTTGGCCACACTGAGGTTGAAAGTTTCCGTAAAAAAACTGGGCCGACCCACACACATTTATTTTATTATTATATGATGGTCAACAAATGATATTTGGACAGATTACTTGTATGACAGCTGTCAAAATCCTTAAAAGTGTAATTTTAACTTACATTGATTTTACTTTTATGGATCAATTAAGCTACCAAATTTAAGCTCTGTCTACATTATTTAATTTAATCAAAAAGCGTCGCATAAAATGTGGTGGAACCATATCATCAAAATACAATCCAAATATATTTTTAGCTCAGTACAGACGTTATATCTGAAATTTTTTATTTGTAATTCAGTGCGACGTAAACTGTCGAAGAATGAGGGCAGCAGTGCAAAGTCTGGAACAAAATCTCGCAAAACTAAAGAAAAGAAAACTGGTTCAACCAAATTGAAGTCACCTGTTAATCAAGAAAAGATTCTTAATGAAAGTAACTCTGTAACCTTGAAAGAAAAGATTAATGATAATGAAAATAATGCTTTAACTTTGAAAGTTGTTGGCATCAGTAAACTTAATTTGGCCCCTACTACAAGTAACATCAATGGTTCGTTGACAAATGCATCAGTGAGTCTGCAAAATGGAACTTCCACCTCAATACACAGAGGTTTGACCTCAGCTAGAGGTACTGTACATGGAACCCGGACTTCTTCAACTATTGCTAAAGATATACCCTTACACTATGCATCTAAACTGGAGGATGAAGATGAAGATTCATCATCCTCTGATTCAGATATTTCTGTTGTTGTGGTGAAGATAAATGAAACTTTACGCTGGGAGAACCAGCTTTCAGATGAAGAGAAAGAGAAAGATCGAATACAGACTTATAAATTAAACCGAAGGAAAAGATACCTGGCAGAATTAATGAAAGAACGACACGATAAGGAGAGCATTCTTAAGATTGCACGAGAATTGACAGTCACTGATGATGATTATAATCTAAGATGAAGCCAGAATTCCAATAGTGGAAGTTTGAGTCATGTTTGTATGCCCCATAATAGTACATATCTGAATATTTATTATCACTGGCCAGTATATACCTATAAAATATTTATTATAGTTACAATATATAATAATGTAGTTTTATATAGCGCACATATCCATCTAACATAAGATGCTCAGGGCGCTTGACATGTGGACTAGGAACTCGATCAACGACTTTCTTCGCCCCTAAGGGTCCCTTCGTGTCTGTGCTACCCAGTAACCCGGTACCAGCAACTCTCTCGTCCACCACAGGGACTTGTACCTTGTTTCGCGAACTCTCCACTGTCGTCAAAATGTGGAAAATAAACTTATTCCTCATTGTTTTTGATTATGCCTGCCGCAATCAAATATTCTGTCTTACAAATCATTATAATGCATTAATCCGATTTTTATTAGCAATTTTATTATGTTAATATTCTTTCTTCCCTAGATGATTTTAACAGAAAAATTTTGCTAAATGAGAAAAAAAAACAAATGTTTTTTGGCCCTTCTCTAAAGAAATTCCAAAAATTAATCAAAGGTATAAAAAAAAGTCTCGCCTACAGATAGCTGCACTTGGATATCCTAGAAAGTTATTTTGTTTTCTCATTTAGCAAAACGATTTTGCCAAGAACCATCTAGGTGGAGGAGAAATTAAAAATAAAATTTTATTAATGAATTAAACAGTGTAGTAATGAGATTGATAAATGCTTTAAATTTATATAATTAAGAAATATATATCTTATTTTTGGAGATTTCTGGAGAGCAGAGTGCATAAAATAAATTCAAAAATATATTTTTTTTAATGAAAATGCCATTTTTTCGTAGCGGAGTGTGCGCTAACTGGCCAAAAATAAAATTTTATTTTTATTCAAAATCACCATTATTGGCGGTCAGCAGGTTCGTTAAACAAGGGAAGTCTTGCCTTACATTGCAAGGAAAAGCGTGTTTAAATTATTTGCATGTAGCCAAGGTTTGATAGTTTATTATTTATATTATCATTATTATTGTCCTAGGTGCTGCCTGGTGCTACATTCAGCATGTTTGACTAGAAGCCCCTGAGAGCTGTTGACTTTACACATTGTGTATGGCTGGCCATTTCTTGTGAAATCAAAACCGACTTCTTGTCAGAAGTGCTTTAAATGTCAGACATTTTGCTTTTAATATTGTTTAATATTATTGTATTATGTATTATAATGCTGTACAATTTTGTTGTATCTGAAATATTATATTAATTAATTAATTAAGGTACAATGGAATATAAGTTGAGCTTTTGTTTAACTTTCCATATTTGAATTCTTTGATTTATGTATACCAAGTTTTTGTTTTAATCTTTTCGTTTTACTCTTTTCAAAAGAAAATCTACTGATGTAAAGACAGGTCTATTTTATAATTATAAGAACAGTCATAATTCATTGGCTTATTTAGGGGTAACCTACAGTAAGATCCCATAGATTTCAAAACATATAGGCCACTGTCTTCCTGTGAAGAGAACTGATAATTTCTAGCATGTTTTTTTTTTATATAATAATTTATTATAAACATAGGCCTACAAAGAAGTAAAAATGCCAGCTATTTTGTTCATATGATTTTATGTGATGACCTCATTGGCACTGTTACAATCGAGGGGTCCACCCTGGCCGTGTCCCCACAACACAAGGCCCTCAGCATGGGTACCATATTTTACACAAACTGTATATTAAAAAAAAATCTCTTCCCTGCTGTTTACGGGTGTAGGTGGGGCCGGCCCCACTTTTGGAAAGTAAAAATAGAAAAAGGGCAATTACTGATAACCCCATAGGCTATTTTCTGGCGCCTAGAAAAGTCAAATTTCCCGGGGGAATGCCCTTAAACCCCTAGGGTAGTATTGTCTCTTGATCGACCTCCCTGGGGAAAGCCCTTAACCCCTAGGGTAGTATTGCCTCTTGATCGACCTCCCTTTCGGGGACATCGCCCCCGAACATCTGTGGATCCGATCCTGATTGATTATCATTTGAAACAGTATTTTAAATGTGGATCACTAAAGCAAATAGATAGTAAATAGAGATGGAAGAATTACAAAAAGGCAAGTAGCAGCCGGCTAATATTTTTATTTGGAATCAAGTGTTAAAACTCGTAAAAAATACAAATGAAATTTACGGAATTTTATGAAAGAAGTAAGGCACAGAAAAATCTTAAAATGACGTAAGTTTAATAACAATATCAATATCTATAATGTCTGTCAATATACCACTGTTGCGTTGTTGAGACTTATTCGTCGATAGCCCACACAGGTGCAAATGCGTGCTCTTTACATATTAAATTAGATGATAATAAAACATAAAATAACAATGCTGTGTCAGTGTTGCATACATCTTCCTCGACCATGTCCAATCCTCATCCAACCTCTCGCTAAAAATTGGTGATTTTACCACAGAGTCAACCAAGTCCTCATCAGAAATAATGTTAATAAATGCTTCTTCAGGTTCCTCCAATACCTCCCTGGGATAAATATATAATGATGTCGAGAATTCGGATGTATCGCTTGACTTTGGAATGTAAAATACCTCAGATGAATACACAGTTTCGTCAGTCTCTGGGTTTGCGGGTATTGTCATTGATGTTTTGTAGTGAAGGCGGCTTTCATCATCATCATCAGGCCTCAGGTGAACCTCTTCTTTGACTCGCCATCTCAACCTGTTGCCATTTTTTTGTATCCTTGATGATCCATCTTTTTCATCCCCGTCTTTTGATTGCGAAGAACTGGCAAAGTTATTCAGTTCATCAACATTCTGATCGTGCTGAAAAGAAAAGTATTGATGTCATTTCTACTCTCCACCACACAATCGTTGGCTTCATCATCATCGTCGTCATCAACATCTTCATCATCATCGGCGTCGTCATCAACAACATCATCACCATTTCCAGTATCAACACTTTTTTTTAACATTTAAGTTGAACCATGTTCTTTTTTAATCTTTTGTGCGTTAAGGATTTCATTTGAAATTACGTTTCATGAATATTCGACTCACCTTAATACACTCACTACAGTAGAAACAATAATATAAGAAATCCATGGTAATTACAGTAATCTTCGCCTCCTACTGCTTGATAAATATTTGCTCACTCCTCATTCACCTGTGATGTGGTACTGCCTTTGAACGTGTTTTTTAAATTCCCCTCAACCTATTAATAGGTAGGCCTATATATCAACAAAATAATAGGACCTTTAACACAATTTCATTCATCGGTTTAAATTCATTAATCAAGGCCTAATAAGTAGGCCTAATCAATTTCATTAAATTATTTTCACCCTGAGATTTGAATTCAACCATTTAGGCCTATAAGAAATAAAAATGAGATTAAATGAAAATCGCGAGTTGTAGTCTAGTCCGATGTGCATCAGAGGGCTAAACTGACCATTGCAGGGGGGTTGCCCATTTGGCAGTGGCTATAGCGGAATTCGGTGGAAAACCTGGGTTTCATCCGACAATTGTCACTCCACCCCCTCCTGGCACGCAATTACTAATCATGAATATGGTATTTACGTAAGCTTTGCTTTGTAGCAATGTCATGATACCAGTTTGATTGTCAGAACCAGGGAACAGTGAAATTACACTTTCACTGTTCCCTGGTCAGAACATGACGCAAATTATGGTTCGCTGAGCCATAGGCCTATGTATTGCATCTTCACATTAAATAAACAGGGCTACTGTTAACTACCGGACAGCTTTAAATGGTGTGTGTATTTCACTAATATGTATCGCAGGTGACCATTAAAATCCATTGGTCAACACGTGACACTCAGGTATCAAATCACTAAGTCAGGAAGAACGACCTTCCAAATTCTCGATCAAGTTGTAAACCTCAGGCTAGCGCAAAATTTCGGAAATTAGAAAATACTATTACGTACATATTACTTACTTTAATATTGACTGGATATTATGAGTAGCCACTACTTGTAGAATAATGACAAAGATATATCGGCTAGGTAGACTATTCAACAATTTTTGACACTCAGCTTTCGTGACTCGAACAGGACGATTCTTGAGTTTTAATGACGTAATAACACAAAAAATGCTGTCAAACAAAATGCAAATGTTTACGTAATTCCGAAAGGTCGTGAAAATATCAATTGGAAAAGAAGGGAGCACCTGAGTGAGCCTGAAAAGAAGTGCACGATATGATGAATAATTTTCCGAATAAGAAAGCAATAATTAATTGTTGAGGCCCAAATTAAATGCGATCGTTTAATCATTTTGCTCACAAATGTCAACAGTTACATTTTGCAACAATAAAAAACAATGGTCTACAACTATATAGGCGTAATAATAATATGATGAATATTATTACGAGGAAGATGATGATAATTATAATGTTGGTGAGGATGATGAAAATGATATACTTCGGCGTGGCGCTTAACAAAAACAAAAAGAAAGAATACATAATTCACGACGGAAGCCTATCGTATACTGACAAGCAGCTATATAAAGCAATTGGTCAAAGTACAGAATCAGAACCAAATTGAGCTTTCTCCTCATAAATCTAATTTAAATTAATGTTTGCATCATCATATCACGTGCTAATTTTAACTATACTCTGTGTGGGATCTATGCCATTATTTGTAATTATGCTCTAATGCTGTCTGTACCGTGCATTAATTAACGAGCAAGCGGTCAAACATTTGTGAGGGCGTATATCTTTTTGAAGACCCCTGCATTCTGACGCGTATGGAGTGCGATATCGCTCAGTATTCGGTTCCTGAACTGCAGTTCAATTAGAAATTTACTGCAGCGAGTTCTCTGTCCTCTGATTGGTCAAAATGTGCATGGAGGGCGCTAAACTCGCAGCGGAAACTTAAACTCACTGCAGTAAATTTTTTTCTGCTCTGTGATTGGTTGGAATTTATTGCCAAGAATCTTGCTGCAGAAAGTTTAATATACCACCCAAATAGTTCCTTCTCTGAATTTGAAATATCCTACTATTCAAAGTCATTAATGGGCCAAATATATATATTTTGTCGTTTACGGGGAAACACAATAATCGTATCTAAATATAATTGTATTGTTGAGAATATTTTTTAACATTTCCTAAATTAGGAGTCCTGTTTTTTTTTATCATTTCAACTTATAATACTCACGTATTTTTATGTAAATTGATCTTTTGGGGCCTCAATTCTCGCATTAAAGTCTTACTTTTATACTTGTAAGCATAGCTGTATTATACCTGTCTCTTATACACATCGAGATGTGTATAAGAGACAGGCACCTGAGTGAGCCTGAAAAGAAGTGCACGATATGATGAATAATTTTCCGAATAAGAAAGCAATAATTAATTGTTGAGGCCCAAATTAAATGCGATCGTTTAATCATTTTGCTCACAAATGTCAACAGTTACATTTTGCAACAATAAAAAACAATGGTCTACAACTATATAGGCGTAATAATAATATGATGAATATTATTACGAGGAAGATGATGATAATTATAATGTTGGTGAGGATGATGAAAATGATATACTTCGGCGTGGCGCTTAACAAAAACAAAAAGAAAGAATACGTAATTCACGACGGAAGCCTATCGTATACTGACAAGCAGCTATATAAAGCAATGGGTACAGAATCAGAACCAAATTGAGCTTTCTCCTCATAAATCTAATTTAAATTAATGTTTGCATCATCACATCACGTGCTAATCACTAACTGTATCTATACTCTGTGTGGGATCTATGCCATTATTTGCAGGGGTGGCGCCAGAGGGGGCTGGGGGAAGCCTAGCCCCCTCGTCGGGGAAGACGATAAATTTTGTCGGGGAACAAACAAATAAAAAAAATATTTACATGTAATATTCGTTTAGCCACCATATCGTTTGTGTTAACTTTTCATCACAACAACAACCACAATAATAATAATAATAATAATAATAATAATAATAATAATAATAACAATAACAATAACAATAATAATAATAATAATAATGATAATGATAATAATAATTCAAATTAATTTTAATGCAAAATTTCCAAAATATAGAATTTCCCTTTCAAGAATGAGGATTTGAAAATAAATTAGATGGTTACATTGCATACTCTTTGTTTCTTGCTTTATTCAAAAATGTTTTGGTTTTGGAAGAAGCTGATATCAACATTAGAAAGCATAGCCTACATGAAGTCATATTATAGCATAGAGAAAATAATAACTCGATGCCTATCAAATAAGTAATAAAAATTCGCCATAATTCATCAAATATCCGTGGCTTCCAGGGGGATTCGCCCCTGGACCCCCACCGGGGGCCCTAGGCGACC
>NW_022752171.1:430887-435335 GCF_011630105.1 Anneissia japonica
GCCTTTAGCCCCTCCGTCGGGCAGGTCCTGGCGCCACCCCTGATTATTTGTAATTATACTCTAATGCTGTCTGTACCGTGCATTAAACGAGCAAGCGGTCAAGGATTTGTGAGGGCGTATATCTTTTTGAAGACCCCTGCATTCTGACGCGTTATGAAGGACCGTATTTAACAAGCACTTTTGTACAATATCAATGGCTTACTACATACAGAGATACGTCAGAGGGTATAGCTCAAGTTATAGCTAGTTAGTTCCTTCTCTGAATTTGAAATATCCTACTATTCAAAGTCATTAATGGGCCAAATATATATATTTTGTCGTTTACGGGGAAACACAATAATCGTATCTAAATATAATTGTATTGTTGAGAATATTTTTTAACATTTCCTAAATTAGGAGTCCTGTTTTTTTTTATCATTTCAACTTATAATACTCACGTATTTTTATGTAAATTGATCTTTTGGGGCCTCAATTCTCGCATTAAAGTCTTACTTTTATACTTGTAAGCATAGCTGTATTATACTATGTTGTTAATAGTGATGAAATAAAATCAGTTTTAAAACAGCATGCTTAAAGTATATCCCATTAATATAACGTTCTTGAAACTTTTCGACGGAGGTATGAGATGAATTCAGCTAGAAAACACGGCATTGAATCACAACACAACAATACCCTCTCATTGAATCAAAACACCATGGTGTTTTTTGTTTATTTATTAGAATATAAACAGAGGCGCTCCAGGGTAATGGTCCAGTGATTGATAATAAAATATCATTAATAACTAAAGGTTACAAGGTACTGTACAAGGTAACAACCCTGGTTGTCTTTCAATAACTTAAAGTGATAGGAAAGTATAATACATACTCCAAAGTATTGAAATACACGTCATCGTGTTGGGATTCAATATTTCGACATTAATTCATGAAGACATAATTAATCTCGAAATATTGAATCCCAACACGACGGCGTATATTTCAATTGGAGATGTATTATACTTTCTTATGTGAGATTAACCAGTGGACCTTTCGGTTAAAGTGATAGTCAGTGGCGGATCCAGAAATTCAAAATATAGGGGGCCCGGGGAGGTATATTCACAAATGGATTATTTCTCACCTCAGCCCCACCATGGTTGGGGGTGAGGTGAGTAAGAAAATTTTATGGCACCTCTAGATGGCCGGAAATTGCACTCTCAGGCGCGGCTTAAACTTTGAATATAATTTTCTTTATACTGTATCTTCATTTAAAAAAAAAATATTGAACAATTGCGGGCGGGGGGCTGCCCCACCCCTCTTGAACCCGCCACTGAGTGGTTAGGAATTTATGAACTCGATTTAGACCTAAATCAGTTCAAATACTAATTATTAACAAACGCTGGAGCATATATCCTTATGGCCTCATCAAATGCTATTTACACAATGAGGCTAGAAAAGTCCACAGACTTAATAAATTATTCACTGAAAAGACACATGGTTAAGTATCAACAGGGGGAACTCCTACCCGGTATCATGAACATTGAGAACAATTTAAATTAGTATTTTCGTTATAGTTCATGCAGGTAATAGACCTCAATGAATAATATATGCATAGGACTACTTTATGTATAGGCCTACAATATTGTGTCCTATATTAAGCTATATGCGTTAATAGTTAGCAGTTAGTAGTACGGCCATTTATCAGTAAGTGTTATACAATTATAACCTGCACAGGCCGGTTGACATGCGACCACATACAAGGCCTGATCAGGCTTCACTACAGATATTACGTATTTAGCGTTGTCACTATACAAAATCTGATTGTAATTCTAAATCAGACGGAAAATATCATGCCAGTGGATTCTTAAAAGGGAATCAAATGTTAAAACTATTGTAAAGTACAAAAACAATTATGGGATGACGCATATCTTAATGTTAGGAAAAAGAACATTATACTGTATTCAACTTTGAATTTCTCGTTTAAAGAAACCGCATAAGTTATCAATTTAATGGTATCTTAAACAATGTTTCATTTTAATTTAAAAAAACTTCTTTAAAACCAAAAGCGGACAACGTCGGTCAACACAATGTGCATTTCCACAGTCGATCCGCTCTGACACACGGAATTATTGTACACAAATATCAACGACGATAAAAACTACGACGACGAACGACAACGGCAGCAGCAGTAACATTAACAGCAACATCAGTGACAATAACAATAATATATGACATTCAATATATAATATTAATATATAATGATATTAATACATAATATGATTAAATTTAATTTTTAAATTAAAGCATCGTGGAGAGATGAATTTTCATCAAAATACTAACAATGGCAAATAATAATAATAATAATAATAATAATAATAATAATAATAATAATAATACAATTAATGATATTAATATATTTAATTTTATATCATCCCAAGCGTCCTTACAACACATTCATCTAAAGATTTTTAACTGTTTTACCGATTATGCCAACCGATGTTTGCCTCTGCAATTGTTTTATTAAAATCAAACATGTTGAACAACATCTCGAGATAATAATTTGACATTTTGAAAATCCTATTAATGCTGTGCGAGTGCTGCGTACATCTTCCTTGACCATGTCCATTCCTCATCCAACCCCTTTCCCATCGGCATGTCGATAATAATCGGTGTTTTTGCCACCGAGTCAACTAAGTCCTCATCAAGAGCAATGAACGCTTCTTCAGGCTCGTTCTCAGGTTTTGGATAAATATACAAGGTTGTGGAGTATTCGGATGTATCGTTTGACTTTGGAATGAAATATACTTCAGATTTATACATGGTTTCGTCGATCTCTGGGTTTGCTGGTATTGTCATTGATGTTTTGTAATGAATGCGGCTGTCATCATCGGGTTTCAGGTAAACTTCTTCTTTGATTCGAAATTTCATGCTGGTGTCATGTTCCTGTTGCTCCAATGGGCCACCTTTCTCATCCTCCTCTTTTGATTTCGGTGAACTGATAAAATTATCCTGTTCGTCCATATTCTGATCGTAAAGAATAATAATTACAAGATAAATGTAGTGATGTCATTGCTGTTTTTCTCAAAAAAAAAAACAACGCTAAACACCATCATTGTCGTCATCATTACCATCTTCATTGCATCATCATCACCATCATCATCATCATCATCATCATAACAACAACATATACATCAATATTACCCCGGACCCCTTCGCGTCCCCTGGTCCCCAACGTCTGTGCCCCTAAATGGCCCCTGCCCAGGGATCTCCTGCCCCTTCGTTACGCCACTGCCTCCATGGTTGGACTAAATAATCCAACTCGGGAAAAACCATCACTGCCCAGAAATTTTGGACCAAAACCAAAAAACTTGGACCCGGAATTCCAACTCAGAAACTCAACTCGGATCATGTCCAACCCGGATCAAAAAAGCAACGGATCAGTGAGCTTGGCAGTGATGGCCATACTGCGTGTAATTTACCATTTTCCCTGGATTACAATTACAACTTAATAAAAAATGAGATTAAAAAAACCCATAAAAGGTTATGTGACACTAAGAAAAAGAATAAGAAATTAAAAAAGACAAGTAAAAATATGAAAATGTAATATATAGTTATGAAATGTATATTTTATATTATGTTGTAACTGCTAAAATACCAAAACCCAATGTTGTTTTGATTTCGGTTTGGTTTAGATGCTTTGTAAATCATAATTTGATTATTTTTTTTATCATAATGTTTTCTTACTACTGTATATGAATTTTGTATATTATTTAATTAAATTAGGTCTATACTGTAGTTTTTTTCAGATAAGAGAATTATGTATGTCAAGAATACGAGTTCATAATAACACTCACTCTATTAGCCACAATCACATGCTTCAGATGTGCGCCTGTATTTACCATAGAGTAATTAAAAAGGTGATTGGCCAACCTAATTGATATGAGACCTGAAGCATAGACTATTTTATTTTTAAAGATTGAGTGAACTAATTCAACAATAAATGTAAATTATTAACCCATGGGCAATAATAATATAATAATATCCGTAATATGAATTTATCAAGTAGTAGATAACTCACGGCACCACACATTTTACAGACATCGGAATTTAAACTAAATCATTACAGCGGGTTTGGTCCGAAAAAAAAATGGTATTGTATTCATTCCACTTACCTTGACGGCCTCCTCAGGGAAGAAACAATATAAAAACTCCATAGTAAAGTAGCTTATATTTTGCGACGCTTCTTGCTACCAATACCTGCCCTCAACTCATCCAATTTCGAAAAATTATGTGGTAGGGTGTTTGAAGATTGATATCTCTTCGACCTATGGAAAAGATTAATTCTGCTTTGAACGTATTCTCGGTATAAGCTACTTTCCTGGCACGCTACAATCAATTTAATATTGCATTGCGTATAGGACTATTATACAATAGGCCTAGTTAATGGGAACCAACGTCAAATAGCCACATATATAT
>NW_022752171.1:435486-469563 GCF_011630105.1 Anneissia japonica
GTTTTTATATTATTTTTCATTCGAAGTAATATTTTATTTGTTATTTAAACGGAATGATATACCCTTTTGCAATGGAATAGTCATGTAATTATAGGTTGAAACAATAGTACTGTACCTGATACAACATACACGGGATGGTCGGAAGTGCTTGATATGCCGTCTGTATGATAAAGATTAATTTCCGTTTGCGTCGGAAAGGGAGTGGAGGTAGATTTTAAGATTAAGTTGCAACACTAAAGTTGACGTTAACAAAATGAAAACATACCAGAAGCATAAGTACGGTAGCCTATCTTCCAATTTATGCAATAGAGAATTTCAAATTTAAATTGTTATGATAAAGAAACAAAAATGTCAAAAAAGTACTATCCCAATAATATATTTAAAAAAATGACCTCTATAACCATGACCATGATTATGTAAAAAAATTAATTCAGTTCTATTTATTTTTATATACTCATTCATTTAGTTTTTGCAAAACTATTATAACAAGCAGCGGTGCATGGGACCGATGAGGAGGGTGCGCAACGGTTGTGCACCCACGACTGCAAATTAGTTCCATTAGGGGAGGGGGTTAAATAATAGACAGAGCCATTAAGTTTCATTGGAATATATCTAATACGGTACTGATTATAATTTTTTGCATTTACTTCAATCGCATTTTCAACAGTAATCGTTTATAACGAATTTTCGAGAGAATCGGTTAATTTGAATATTGGTTGTCGTTGCAGAAGGCATGTCCCTTGAATGTATACCTTTTCTTCATTTTGCATTTACCGGATTACCGAGAATACGAGAACAAATCCATTTCTTTTGGTATACAAATTCAATGCATTTCCTTCCAAGGTGTTTTTCTATACGCGGTCTGACATTGGCCCATGACTAGTAATAGCGTCATACTTTTGCTATAGTAAATATTGAACTCGAGAATGGTTACCGGTACTAGTACTTTGATTACGTGAGTAAACAATCTGAATAAATAAACGAAACAGAACAACATACTTTGTCATATCCCTACCTGTATGATACTGTTGAGGTGCTGTCAGATTTAGACCACGCCAACGCAATTACCAATAATTATAAGACATTTCACAATAGGCCTAGGCCTGATACTTTGTTTATGCTTTTGTCTTTGAGGCTCGAGTGTCTGTCAATCGATCTAACTGATCTAACATATTGGGTGATTTTGCGTTATTCTAACTGTAAAATCACATATGGATCTTTATCAACAATATGTAATTTTTATTGAGTTATTGCATTTTGAGCATTCCCCAGAGACCTACTAATGTGTGATGAGGCGAATCTGTGAACGTATCACCTTCCGCGATCGTTTGGCGACACTAGTTTCGTGCACTGTTGAGTGCGTTATTAAGTGCGATCATATAATAGGCCAACACTACAGGCGCGCGCACCCAGACGCACGTGTGCGTGTAACGTCTATACGTATCGTTGGTATGTCGGTGGAGGAATTCCCCAGGCCCCAGCGAATTTATAATCTTTGTACGTAAACTATAATCCCCTAAGCATTACCTCAGCGCACAATTCTCTGCTGGTGGGTATGTGTGGGGCAGTAGATTCGGTCATCTGACTGCGTGTCACTGCTGTGATATTTATATAGGCCACATTTATGTCTTCGTAAGATCCTCAAAGGCCAATAGCCTATACATTTCATATAGCATTATTGAGTACTCATGAAGGCATGTTAGGTCTATATACTGTTAGATCGAATAGGATATTATTACCTAAATTAATTTGGAATGCATATTTATCTCGGTTGACAAATTATGGTTTAAACTCAAAATAATGGGACAGATCCACACAGATCATGAAGTGACTGATTTAACAACGTATCGTAGTGTTAAGGGCCCATTCAAATGACAATACAAATAGAGGTCAAAACCTAACTACACCCTCTTCAAATATCATGTAATATCCTAACTTTGTTTTCCAAAGTTGGCCTCAACTCACCAGGAACTGGACATACTGATTAATGGGAATATGAAAACAATGTTATATTTCCCCATGACCAATCTAACTTCCTAATTCTTGAACTACGGGCCCTGTTAATATTAGGGAATTCATTACAGCTAATACTATCTCTAAGTGGTACCGTAATAGGCCAATACTAGGCTATTGCTGTTTCTCCAACCTTATAATAATAGTCGGAAAGTACAAGTCTAAAAAAGTAACTTACACGAAATCCTGCAGCCCTTTCCACGACGTCTGCCCAGTTTTTATGCAGCCTGTATCCTGCAGTGCATTTCTTTCACTCCCACAACTCGGAAGAATGTCGACTATCTTTTTTATCAAAATTTATATAGACTCTGTGTGTACCGGTCACTGTTTACATACAATTCGTACGAATGCCAACGCACTAATCAGTAAGTAAACTACGGGTCAAGTAATATTTACAAGATCGCGTTGAACGAAACGTCGACTATTAAAAATAACATAGACCGAGTTGAGTACAGGGTTAGACACTGATCCGCAAATGAAGCGATGCAGTGTGTTCTGAACAATAGTGTTTTAGTTCAGGATAGTAGAGGTGCTCGCTTCGATAGTTCCGCATAAAAGTTTTGCTACTTGAACTGTAATGCAGTTCTAGGGATTAAACCAAACTAAGATGAAGGCACATAATTGAATATTAACCACAGATACTTTACTTGGCAGTGGAGCACGGGAGGAAGGTTAAAGTGGAACTTGGGACATATAAAGATTCACTAAGGGTCTAAAAAGTATCCCAACAAATAATAACGTACTGCATATACTTCTTACAGTAGTATATATTAGTTGGGTCCACACAGTGCACGTTATGCATGGGCACTTGATGTTATTTCAATGATAACATAATTAGAAAGTGATAACATAGGTGATGGGTCATTCGCTATATACATTATGTGTATTGAAATGGTGGTCAACAAAATATAGATGGAAAATTGTCCATATGCCAGCTCAGTGATTTCAATTTAATTTATTTTATTGTTTTAAAAATTGTTCTCTCAAGCTAGTGCATCTTTGTTTCAAACCCGTGATACTTACGGTTCTCAAAAAAAAGAAAGAAAAAAAAAGGAAAATTGCACACCAAAGTGTAAAGTTATTTAACGTTATTACAACGTAAGATTATTCTTTTAGGCGGCCGGCAGAATGATGAAATATGTGTTCTCACACGTGACTTCCTAATAAAATATCAGGATCATTAATGTAGGCCTAACTTAGGATTATGCCATATTTTTTTATTATGTTATTTTTTTATTCTTGTGGTACATGGTGGGCCAATAGGTTAGCGCTTATCCTCGGAAACTTTCATTGAAATTAAGTGCTATTACCTCCCTGGACAGAAAAAATGTAGATCATCCATGGGTAAAAATACAGAAGTAGGCCTAGACTGGGCCGGTTAGAATCCTAAAATAACGTAGCTCCCTCAATTGGAGTATCGATCTATCATAGACAGCCTAGATGGTGCTACATATTTTCAGATACATTATTAACACTTTTCTCTATATATGAAAATTAATTAAATATTCAAAGGCATTACGTAGTATCATAGGTATTCCCTTTCAAACTGACAATGGTCTGCAGCACGCTATGACCACATTATATCAATTTTCACAAAAGAAGCCATTCACGGCGCTCCATATACATTTTTTTGAGGGCGCTATGGCACGAACGCCGATTTTTTTTTTTTTTGCTTTTGTTTTTTTTGTTGTTAATCATGGAGGCCCTTGCACTGACTGAGCTTGGTGTTTCGAAGCAAGTTCTTGCTGCAGGATCTGGCGAATTAGAAGAATATCCAGATGGAACTAAGGTAAACATTAAGTATATATATTTAAGTACGATGTCAACCTAAATGCAGCTCTAGTAAAGCACTGAGAATGCATTTTAGGCTTAGAATCGCTAGGCCAACCGAGTCACTTGGCTTTGTGGCCAGGCTTCGTTGGTTGTGGTTTGGACCAGGCAGGAGGGAGAGTTGTTGAAGGGAATTACCGCTGAAGGAAGGTGTAGGCCTAGGATCGTTTCGGAAGTTAATAGCTTCGCGGCCGAAACGGATGTTTTGTTTTAGCGTGGAAGCGCCTATGGTCTATGCAGGGAGTATAGAATACTATAGTGAATCACCATTATATATTATCTCTGTGTGGTTTTTAGAAAGGAGGAGGAGGCCAGCCAGGGCTTTTCTGTATAACTAAATAATAATACTAATAGGCATAGACTGTAGTTTTATTATATAACATATGTTATTATTTTACTTTATTTTACTTCAATAGCTTATTTTTCAATATAAAACTCAATTGTGTGATGAGGAGAACACTACTATTGATGACAGTCGGAAGACAAAACCTATGGAAATCCTCGTTGGAAAGCATTTTAAGTTGGAGATTTGGGAATCATGTTTAAAAACAATGCGTGTTAATGAGGTTGCAAAATTTTCAGTCCCAACAGAGGTAGGTTACTTTGCATCTTTGTTTATACAGTACAGTATTGTGCTACAATTAGTAACTTCAGATAATACTTTTTTATAATTTTAAAAACATTGAAATGACAATTATTTTTATTACAAATATTATCATTAGTATTATGATTATTATGAATATATCCTTCTTGAATTTTAAATTTCTATAGCCTTTATTGATTGTCTGTGTACTTACCGATTTTTGTCATTTGATTGTATTTGATTGTATGTGTGTTACTTAAATAATTTAAATAAATAAAAAAAATGCTAAGCAAAGCTACACTCCACAATCTGTTTCTATATTTCCCGGTCATACAGGGGATTTTTTTCCGTGTTTTTATAGTCAAATACATGGGGTTCAAAGCAACACAAACAATTGTATGACAAGAGATCACAGACACAGAAAATGAATGTAATAGAAATTATAGAATAGAAATATAATTTATTATCAATATAGTTGACAATATTATTACTTCAATATCCTTTTTTCATAGCATGTTACAGCTTATCCTAGTGTGGCTCAAAAACTCAGAGAATTTGCAACGGGAACTAAGAAGACCACAGAAGAGGAGCAGCACCGTTGCTGTGGCATGGCACAGATGAAAGCCCCAAGTACCGGTCATGATGACCTCAATGAACTTGTACGTAATCCACAACCATTACAGTTCACCTTTGACCTGTTAAGCGTGCAGTATCCCGGAGAATATAAAAAAGACACATGGGCTATGAACGATGAAGAGAAATTGAATGCTTTGCCTCATCTCAGGGAGGAAGGCAACCAGTTGTATCAAGCGAAACAATACGCTAAAGCGGAGGAGAAATATGCAGAAGCCCTAGGATGCTTGGAGAACTTGTTGATTCACGAACAACCAGGCAGCGAGCCTTGGTTCCGTCTGGATAAATTGAGAATTCCGTTTCTATTGAACTATTCACAGTGCAAGCTAATTAGTGAGGATTATCCTGCTGTTATTGAGCACACCACCTCAGTTCTCGCAAAGGATCAGAGTGAGTTTGAATGAAAAGTTTCTTTTATGTTCTTTATTGACATTGTTTTTTTTTTTTTTATTAATTTTGTATAAAACAATATCCTATTTTCTAGTTGGTTATACATTCACTGTGATAAGCACAATGCTTTTCTATCCCTTTATCTGTCTACTGTACATTTTTATCTAAATTCTGTTAGAACTAAAGAGGCTTTCAGAAGTGTATGGGATGAAATACTGTAATGATTTTTTTAAATCTTGAAATTATATTACAGTCAATGTGAAGGCACTGTTCAGAAGAGGCAAGGCATACTTTGCATGTTGGTGTTTTGAGGAAGCTGAAAAAGACTTTATGCGTGCGGCTGAGCTAGATCCAAGTTTGGCAGCAGCCGTAAAAAAAGAACTGAAAAACATTGAAATAAGGCAGAAGCAGAAAGACGTGGAGGATAAAGAAAAACTGAAGAACCTTTTTATCAAGTAATGACAGTTATGAAAAGAAAATATTTCTGTATTGCATGTAGCTGTTCAAAATTTGTGTATATATAAACAGTAGATATATTTATCAGCCACCTAATGTTTAGCTGTTGATATCCTAGGCCCTCCATTTGACCTACAGTAGCCTAAATTTCACAGCAGATTTCTGTGCTATCAGATATTGTTTGATCAAACATTTTCTGTTGATTCAGACAGGCAAATATTTGATACAGTAGAACACCTAAATCTGTGTTCACACTTTCAAAGTTTATGTGACAAATTTGTGTGAATTGCCCATATTTGGGTATGGCAGATGACAGGTATTTTGTCACATAGAATTTAGTAGTGTGAATACAACTCAACGTTACATTTTTATGTTTTAAAAAATCATTTTAGAACTAGCTTTAAGGTTTACTTATGTACTTTTTTTGGTGCTATGTTGAAATTTAGCTAAATGTGGGAAAGCATATCTTTTTCCATTAGATAAGTTGATATTTTTGGTGATGAAATACCAGTTTTATTTTCTCCAAAGCATGGGAAATTCTTGTCATTGTATTTGTCCATTTTTTATCTATATTTAATAATATCCCTGTCAGGCCTGATCCCTGTTTTATATGTCCTTGTGTGTACACAGTAGTAGATTAAGTCCAAAAGTGTAAATAGAAAAAGAAAAGGGTGATGTTTAATGCATTAGTAGGCTATGTGCATGATATTAATATGGATTTCTTGTCAAAAATGGTACCAAATTTGTAGGACCATAACTGCATGTGGAAACCTTATCATTAAATGCCTTGGACATACAATATAATACAACAGAAACAAAATTCTGTGAGGCAGGATTGGCAACATGCTATGCTGTAAAGTGAGTGACAGTCAAAGTGGCTCTTCGCAAAAAACTAAATAAATTTACAATCGATATTTTAAAATGAGCTAAAAATTAAAAAAAAAAACTTTTAAAATTTAGAGTGTAATGTATTTTGAAATAAATCAGGAAAATATTTGGTACTAATGAAATTTTGTACTCTATCTTCGATGAGGAGCTGTAGAAACAATGACAAGCTGATTGATTAATAGTTGATTGTTCAATAGATATTTTTTTAGTCCTACTGCCTCTGTTCACTGCCCTTATGAGGCTGATTGATTAATACTGTAGTTGATTTTTTTACGAAGAGTTCTAAACAATGTTTACTTGTAGTTTGTGATTTTGAGTGTTTAAAAAGCTACGATTTGTGGTAAATTCTGAATGAAGTACAGTAGTATTGTAGGATACTGTTTGGAACTCCCACTTTTCTGGAAGATTTAAGAAGAGTACTAAATACTGTAGTGCCAAATATTTTTAGGCATAAATATTAAAAATATGAACCTGAATTTTGGTGAAAATTAGTTTTCATAATTTTATATTATTGTACAAAGTTCAATACTATATTATATGCCTATTGTTTTGTATCTTTTGTGACTGACTATGTGTTAGTCAAAAACTGTTTTAGGTTTTTACATTCTACTGTAAATCCCATAGAACCATCTTTGAAGCCATTTTCATGCATGTATATCTCAACTTTATAGAACACAATTTGAATTATAAAATAAATGTGATATTACTGTATGTAAATTAATACTAGTGGCATTAACATTTTTGGTCTCTGGGGTGTGCACAACAAATGAGAGTCTAGAGGTAAGCACGATAGTGTCCATCTTAATACAGATAATGCTACGGCCTCTTTACACTTCACATTACGTCATTGGAAATGAATATAAATGGATAACCTTTAACCTTTACAGTAGCAGATTCAGGAATTCATAGAGGAACTTTAACAGATAGAGAATCCACCCACCATGGTTGAGGCTAGAAATTTATGATTATGGGCACTTCTAGATGGCCGGAAATGGCATCAATTTGAATACAATATTCTTTTTCACTTAAATTTTTTTATTTTGAAAAATCTAGGGGGAAGGGGCAAGATTACTGGGCTTCCTCGAATCTACTACTGGGTTGCACATACAGCTAGTATTTATTATATCAGTGTACAAACCTGTAACCAGGGGATTGCTATAGTTCCCCTGAATCCTCTTTAGGAGCAGCTACCTCCTGCATCAAGTATCATCATTCCACTACAATTAATCTTTTTCACTGGACCCCTGGCTTTCATACTTTATGTAATGCGCCCTTATAAGCCTTTTCATTTTGACATACAGTAGGTGGGTAACCAGGGGATTGCTATGGTTCCCCTGAATCCTCTTTAGGAGCAGCCCCCTCCAACATCAAATATCATCATTCCACTGCAATGGATCTTTTTCACTGAACGCGCCCTTATAAGCCTTTTCATTTTGACATACAGTAGGTGTGGGGGGGGGGGGGTAATATTCATAGGCTAGTTTCAAATATAATATCAATTTCCCAGAGGTCAATTTTTATTAGACTTGCATCCATGAGTAATATCTTGCCAGATTCTATCATACAGCACATAATACCGTAAAACCTCAAATTGAAGCCCTGGGTTGCTGCTTTTTTTGCGAACTTTGGATGGGCTTGATTTCGAGGCTACATTTGCATAGTAAAGGGGGCCGGGGGCTTCTTTTCCAATATGTTCAACAGAAGCTTTATTTGTCTACATCTTGTCTTGCACGCATTCTTTGATTGTTATATTTAGCAGTTATTGAAATAGAGACAAAATCAATGCTGAAAATTTTATGAATTACAACTATGAAACAATGAATAGGGCCACTCAAACATCAGTCTGTATAATGGAGTGTATTAACCGGCATTAAATCACCTGAACTACTGTATAAAAAAAGTGTGTTTTTGATTTATTTTGTTGCTTGGAAATTCATGTACAGTGTACTTACTGTACTATCTCAAAAAAAGAACTAACTGGCCTGTGTACTCAGAGGAACAGGGGCAGGCAGGGGTACAAGGAAACATTGTTTTGTAGCTGTAACCAGGTAATTAATGGTGAAAATTGGATGGTCCTAACAGAAAATAACACAACCACAAATAATTATAGATATTGGTTTATTAATAATACACTAATGTTTATAATTACCAATGTAGCCTGAATTTTACATTACAAAAATATTGTACTGTGCCAATATGTTCAACAGAAGCTTTATTTGTCTACATCTTGTCTTGCATGCATTCTTTGATTGTTATATTCAGCAGCTATTTAAATAAAGACATGTTAATTTAGACTTATTTTAATCTGACAAGCTGTTGTATTCTAACGATACATTAAAGACATTCATATAGTATTCAACAAGCCCATTTTATATACAATAATTTTAATGGTATAAGTTAAAAATCACTGTATAAATACAGAAAAGTTAGATTATAGAAAAATTATTTAGATTCATCATCTGAATCTGGAAATGTTGACTTGAAACTTTACCATGTTGTTGATCTCTAGAAAAATCATGACTATACTATACTTTGGCAGATTTTGAGTTCACTTGTTTCCAAACTCAGTGTAATGGGTATACTATGACACGTACATATGGACATACATACAGGAAGTTGAAAGCAAATGTTCCTACAACTTATACAATATAGTAGAATCCCTCCTTTGGTTCACCTTTTAAAGTGCCTTATTAAAGAGGCATTTTTACAAGGACAACATACATCTTTTATGATTATGGCCAAACCCTATTCAGAGAACGCCCCTATTAAGAGGACAATTTTGTGGTCTCAAAGATTATCTGCTTAAGAGGGGTTCTGCTGTATGCTTAGCAACATACACATTGTGTTGACTTATTGACTGCAGTGGTATGAAATATATACAGTGTTACAGTATTTCTATTGTTGTTATTTATTTTAAACAAGATTTTGTGCCAGATGCTTGCTAGGAAAGATGATGATACTATAAATGTATTGAGATATCCTTCACTTTGTTCACCAAACCTGCAATGCTTTCACCTCTACAAGAAAACAGATCATATAAGCAGAATTAAAATAAGTTAAAGATAAATATGAAGCCCAAACTCTAATGATTAAGATGAAAATTTTGAATCAAAAGCTCTTTAAAAATGTACTAATGATAACATTGACTGTAAAAAGTTCAATGTGTATACAAAGGCTGTCTAACTGTTATACCTGACAATGTATTTTTGTGGAAAATGTGTTGTCGAAATTGGGATTTGAACTCAAGACCTTCTGATAACAACTTGGGTACTCTACCAACTGAGTTATGAGGCCAGCTGGTATACATTCTTGGATTTTCCCATTAGGACATGTTTTTTTTTCTTGGCAATGTACTTCATAATATGCAATGAATAATGATAAATTACATAATGACTTTGGTACTGAGAAACACAGTGATAATGTTGATAAAGTTTTTAGCTACACACACTACTATTATTATGATGACTTATGATGACAGAAATAAAAAGGAAATCAAAACAACAACTCTTTTCTGAATGAAAATAGCGTTTGGGCAAATGGTGTCAATCATTCAACTAATAAAAAATAATTTAACTTACTCTTCTTTAATAAGACCCTTTAACTTCCTAGTCTGATTCTCATTCAGAACAGGGGTCTGTGGCTCTTTTGCATCTTTCTTCATGCTTCTTTTTTGATAACTATGTTTTAATTTCACCTAGATTATAAAAAAAATAAGCAAAACTCAAAAACTAGTATCCACATCCACAATTATGTCTCTCTTTAATCACATATAAAACATTTGTATTTGTTATAATTTTTATTAAATTAAACCAACCTGTTCTAACGAGTTGGAGACATGTTTCAGTTTCTCTTCCATAGTCGCGAGTTCTTTTTTCATGCTTTGTTCTGCATCAGAAAGCACCGGCACACGATTCTGTAGTTGTCGCAAAAGACTACCAATTCTGAGAATAAAGGATTACAGGAATTTGATATAATTATATCAAAAACACCAATATCTATACTATCTTAATGAGTCACAATTTCATCATCTTTATCCTCTTTATATCATCATATTCCCAAGGGAGTCAAATGGCCGAGCGATTAGCAGGGGCGCCACAACCTACCACCATAATATTGGCGCTGGTTCGAACGGCATGCTCACCTATGGTCCTGGTGGTAGAACAAGTCTTCTCAGATAAGGACTATAAACAGTAGGCCCAGTGTATACAATGGCTTGTGTGCCCTATAAAGAACCCAGTACATCATTCGGGACGAGTAGGGGGATATCAAATACATATCAAATTAGCGCCGCTATCTAATAAGCCCCACACTAAACCTGGTTTGTTTTAGATAAGTGCCACTCTTGAATAAGCAATGTAGTGCCTAATCAGAGTGTATTATACCCCTGTATGTAATAAAACACTTTGAGGAACGGGTTTTAATACAATGTATACAGTGTTAAAATAAATAAATAACACAATGAAGACAAGCATTTCTTTATAAACTTTTACTTACGATGACGTAGGAACTACGTTAGGCTGACTGAACTACGGGAATATGTGAGATAGGTAACATGGGAACTCTCGAATAAGCACCACATAGAAGCCTCCAAAAATTGTGTTAGGGCTGAGGCGCTTATTCGGGTATTTACGAAATACTTACAAAGTTTTTAGACTTATTATAATCAAAAGCACTATGAAAGCGAGTACTACCGTGCAACTAAACGATTCTGCTCTTCTTTGGTGTTTTCATATTTGTCTGCCAGCTCCTCCGCTTTGGCCCCTAATGTTTCTTTCAAATCATCACATTCTTTCAAATCATTTTGTTGCTGTTGTTTCTGTTCTTGTAATATTTTCACCCTATATTATTTTTTAAAAATGAGTTCATTAGAAATCTACAAACTAAATGAAAATGAACCTGATATATTTTATTGCATTCAACAATGAGTCTGAACACAAAGCATTAAATTCCCTATAACAAATACCCTTTTAGTCTATGTAAAGAAAGGGTATTTGTTATAGAGAGTATTCAATTCTCTATAACAAAATCCCTTTTTACATTTTTTAAAACCTGAAGTATCGCACATATTTTTCCACCAACACATGTAGCAATAAAATTAAATCAAATGTCTCGCTCAATCTAGACCTACTGTAGACAATTTTTGCAATGTTTATTACACAGACTGCCTCAATTGAGAACTCAATTCTCTGCATTGCTGTTGCAAAGCAATTACCAATTATCTACCAACAGGCTTTACTAACCTAGGCCTTGCAAAAAGCAAGTAGAAAACCATAGCTCACCTTCAAGGATCCTGGAATTAAAGAGGGTTGACTTAACTATCATTAAAACTGCATAATTACATAATTAGCATTCAAAAATATGAATATATATTCACTTTCGTCCGATGGCTTCTCTTGCTAGGTCCTGTTTCAGGATGTACTCTTCTCGTAAAACTTTAGTGGCTTGCCCCAGCAGCATAAAACACTCATTAGGACTTAGCTTTGCTTTTGTACTTGATCTAGCATATAAAAAAAGAATCTATATGATTGAGTATAAGGCTGGAAAAATTGCATATCAGGCGATCTGCGTAAAGAGTTTGAGAAGATTCTTGGACAATTTTTTATGTCGGTTGCTTAAGACAATCTTTCAAACAGTACCATTTTACCATTTTTTTAAAAGTTCATCAAAATCTTATTTCCCTGCATTAATTGCGTTCATTCATGCTAACAATTAGTAGATTCATTTTAATTTAAAAATAAAAAAATGTGTATGCGTTAGGCGCATGAGATGACCCCTTGCTGACCCCCCTTCCCATACATGTTAAACAACAAAACTGCCACAGTACCATCCCTCTAAAATTAGAGGTGACACTACCTTAGAATTGGATTTGTTGAACTTCGTTTCAATAGGCTCTTGATGCTATTCTGAAAGGGCTGGGTGTCTGGCCTTTTAAGGGGTGACCTCACAACACCTGATGGCATTTCAAACAGAAGATCAGGAGGAGGTTCAAATTCCTCAAGTCTAAAAAAAAGAAAATGGAAAAGGTGCAGATATAAAAAAGGCAAGACAAATGTACAATATTATCTATATGAAACTAAAATTAAATGAATAAAAACATTTAAATAGGAAAGTACATGCAACTTTGATACAAGCCACATTGGCTCAAAATTGCAACTAATTCATATATCTGATATATGACTTACTTTGCAATATTCAACCATGAGGGCTCGTATCAAAGTTGCATTTCTGGTCAAACTTATTGGTGAACTCTGAGATATCCTAGTAAATTCACGATCTTTAAAACATAATACATAAACTCAACAAAACCCATTACATGATAGTGATTAAGTATTCTGAGTGTCTTGCATACATGGTTATCCGCAGTGAACTGCCATATGACTTGACAACCTGACACCAAGAGCTTACTCTACTTACATATTGTAGGTGAAGCTTTGCTTGCTTTCCTTTTTCCGTAAGTTTAATTTTCTATGTAGTAAAGAAAGATCCTTTATAGGATCAATGATAAAATGGTTTTGTATAGAGAATTAGATGTTATTTCCCAGTTTAAGTTCATATTTATTTACAGCGCATATATTTCTCTTGTGTATTGTTAAAGACGAAAACATATACAGCTTCAAATATGTACTTACGAAACAGGAAGTGAAAGGCATTCATAACTTGATGTCAGACAGAGAAGGTGGTTGCCTAGTAACTGATCTGTTACTACAGCTAAGCCTAGGATTGGAGATGGTGGGCTGAAAATATATTTATATATTACTTGCAAAGCTACAGAAAGGTTTAGTGAATATGAAAAAAAAAGATGTTGGTATGGATGTTTCTCTACAATTCTGACTACTTACCTTGTTGGAATAGGCTGTGTACAGACTAAGTGTTCTACACGACACGGTTGATCTTCTCGTAATGCAAGCAGCAAATCACCGCCATCATTTTCTCCTTCTAAGTAGATTACAACATGTCAGGTTAAGCTCTGTGCACGTACACATTTTATGTGAAAAACACCTTTGATCTGCACATATATGGGCATGATTTTGTCATATCTTGACCATATAAAGGTGAGTCGAATGGGGAAGCATTTGCACTCAACCTACGGCCATAATATCAGCGCTGGTTTGAACGGCACGCTCGACTACGATTCTGGTGGTAGAACTAGCCTTCTCGAATAAGGACTAAAAACCGTAGTCTCAGTGTACACAATGGCTTAAACGTCTCATCCGAAAGACGTGGGCTAAATGAACTTGCATTGCGCCCTCTAGCTTAAAGGACAAGGAGAGTAGCATTGGGGATTGAAACGTTTACCAAAAGATCTCCACGGTTCAGTGCACACACAATAGCTACCGCCAGATTATCTAACTGAGCTAAGCTGTTCTTAAGGTATTTGTCACATTGAACTTTGGAGTTTCAGTTGGTAAACAGTGAAATAATGAATATATATGTGGCAAAGAAAATTGAAACCAGTCGCTTGTAGCAAAAATTGATTTTTAGCTACTAATACAGTGTTAAACAGTAAAATGAGATACATAAAATGGTTAAAAAAATCATTTAAATCCGACATTTCTTTATGAAGTTAGAGGAGATACAATATTTGAGAAATCAGCCTTCAAAGTTGATGATTTCTGGCATTTCTCAGGCAGAAACCACCACCAAATTCTTAAAAATTGTTTTTTTAATATTGCAAATGAGGAAAATAACAGCATAGCATGACATAATATAAATGTTAGTTACATGCAATAAAATATATTTCGATAATTTTGACATTCCAGCATGTTCTGGCTATTATCTTTGAAACAGGATTTTCGACGAGTGACTGGTTTGGCTTGTCTCTGCCACATGACAATGGTTTTATTGACATTACTAAAACATTTACAGGAAGTGATATAAATATCACTGATGTAATATTAGTATTCGTTTAACTATTTTCATTTAGAAACCAGGCTTCTTGGTCTGAATGTTTCATTCAAAATACTGTTGAAAACTAAACATAAGTCAAATGCTAAATATAAAGCATTAACCAGTTTATTTCTATACTGTGAGTTAATTACCGAAAGGTCCACTGGTTATTCTCCCTGATGACAAAATCAATTTTGAAATATTGAATAATCCCAACACGATGGCATGCACATTGATATGATACTTGTATGTATTATACTATCTTATCTGAGTTAATTACCTTCAGTACAAAACTGCTGTAGCTTCTTGGCCCAGGGAAGAGACACAGAATGCACACCAGCATTATGGGTACAGTAGTACCGTGATGCATTTCCATTATCTGAATGTTAACAGCATAAATAAGAATGATGATACTACATAAATAATATAGAAATAAGACAATGGTTAATAATAACACTAACAAAACACTAACAACTAATACATAATTATTAATAATACAGATAATTAATAATATTAATAACAATTTTTATTTAATAAGTAAAAAAAATTATAAAAATTTAATTAAGAATAAATAATAAAATGAAAAAAAAGTATTTAAGCAGTTTTGTAAGCGCAGATAAGAAATGGGCAATAAGGCAAAAGAAGAAAACAATAAAAATATCTGCAATACAAATGAATAAAGTCAGAAAATGTTAATAAAATGGCTGATAATTTTTAATTAAATTTGTACTTTTAAACACAAAGCTAAATTTGAGAAAAAACTCTAACAGACCTTGATGGAGTCTAACAGGATGAGGGCTCTCTTCGTCATAATCATCTGATAGGATTGGACTCATTGGAAGTTCAATTGTCTCATAGACGTAGAGAGAAGAATCACATTCAGTTACGTGTGTTGATAAATGACCAGAATCAACAGATGATACAGACTAAAAAAAAAAAAAGGAAGAAAAATGCTGTGAAATTCCCAATCAATCACTCTCAGTCTCTAGGGCACATAGAAAAAATTAGTAGATTATCCCAAAAAATAAGTGATGAGGGCGGGCGGTTTTTTTTTTTCTACTCAGAAAAATAGAATATTGCTTTCTTTTTATATCGATGAGGGAGGGACTGTTTATATTTGGCAAGAATATTGTTAAGATTTTATAAAAACTGGTTTAATTTTATTGTTTTTTAAAGAAAATGTATTTCCAGTCACAA
Source organism: Anneissia japonica (assembly GCF_011630105.1). Lineage (NCBI taxonomy): Eukaryota > Metazoa > Echinodermata > Crinoidea > Comatulida > Comatulidae > Anneissia > Anneissia japonica. Next base: position 451,364 of record NW_022752171.1, read on the forward strand.
AATTTCATTGTATTTTTTATGCTGTTGAAATAAATGATGCGACAGAAAAAATATATTCCTGCATTAATATTTCCCATATTTTTTATGCAGGCAGGAGTGAAAATCTAACAATATTTTCTATGTGCCCTTATTTTACTCTTACACTGATGTTACATAGAGAGTGGCGAGACCTCATGGCATATGCTTGATGCTAATGAGGTCCAAACACAAATTTAATTATGGTACAATTTTTATTCAGATTGCGATAGAACATCAATGACTTTAATACTATGAATTAATTAATTATTTACAGCCATTCTTTTATAGATCAATAACAAAACAACATTTATGAATTAGAGGAAGTAAAATCCTGCAAGAGTGATTTTAAAGCATTTAACATAAAATTTATGATTTTAGCATTTACAATATGCAAAAATGTGACAATAATTTATAAAATTATATTTAATGATGTACTATATATAATCACTCAGACCATACCACATTCTCATCATCATCTTCTTCTGTAGTCAATACTAAGCAGTGATGCAGGTGGCCTGAGGAAGTGCCAACCACTAGGACATGTGGTTTACAAGGTAAACACAGCAATGCGCAGGCATCTAGTCCATAGTTGTCCTCAGCAGGTGGGTACATTGCTAACGGACCCTGCAATCTTGTGTCTACATACCTTTAAAATAGGTTAAAAGAGAGATATTTCTTTTCATTTACGAATTCAAGTTAAAGGAAACAAAATTACAGGCAGCAGCATATAGCTAAGCCCCTCCCCTTGGATATTGTTGCCAAAATCCCACAAATCAGATCTGATTGGTCGTTTGTTATGTTTGATTGACATTTTTGAAGATGTTCATTATGATCTAACATTGTTAGTCCTCTTTCTGATGACAGTCATAAATCAACAGTATTTCACTAAACCACATTTTAACACATTTCATCAATCAAACCTTCAAAAAAATACTATCATTATTATTAGGAGAACTTCATTGCATTTCTATGGTAATGTAGATTTTTGAATTTATAACATAAACAACCCAGAATACCTGTAGAATCAAACAAAATATATCAGCAAAACAATTTTGTTGGTTTCACCATTAACAATTTCAGAATGTACATCATTATTATTACCACTGTATTTTAGCATTATAAAAACAATTTTAAACAGTTTAGAAAAATAAATATAATTTTTTAAATTTTAATATATTACCTTTTGTCTTTTAAACTGTTTGGTAGTAGGTATACATCTCCATTCCCCTTTAAGATATAGATAGGATATATTAGAGTTTTTTGGTGGCCTCGCAGACCAAACCGTCGAGTGATCACTTTCTGTGGTGGACCAATATCAAATGAAATTGCCACCTCTCCTAATGCAGCTTGGAAAGATGCAGAACCTGAAGACAAGCAAGGACTTGGTTCCTCACTCAAGTAGTGGGTCTGGACAGGTCGCTGAGGGGCCTGGATGTCATATATTCTAGAAAGAAGTGTGAGGAAAATAAGGTCAATGATACAGAATTAGCAATGTAAATAGAGATTAATAATAATTGCTGCAAAGCAGCCAATTTATATTCTTGACGTTTGTACCAACGTCCGCATGTCGCAATAGCCTTATCCTACTCTAGGCCTAGACTAGCTAGGATGGTATAGGCCTAGCCTTGAAGGGACGAAGGTCCCAATGAAAAACAACGTCGCTCCTTGATAGCTAACATTGTCTATTTAACATCACAATAATTCATTATTAGACCTATATAGTTGTTTTTTGAATTGTACTCCACAAATCTCAGCCGATACCTCGCACAACTCGTCAACGTCTCGTATCTATTGTTGTGACGTCATGGCTCGCTGGCTCACACTTGTGATGTCTCGCACTTGTGATCAAATAACACGCTGGCTCGGACTTTGGCAACACTCTTTGGCAGTCAACTCACCCCTAGAAAACCCGCCCTTGGAAAATTGCCCCATAAAAAAATGTACACTTCCTAGACCATGCAGTCTTCAAAATAAAAATTGTAACCTTTGGTAATCAACTACATTTTCCACATACGTAAACATTTTTGAAACTTCATTAAAAAAAACCTAAACCATAATTCACCACTATCTATAGACACTTTTTGACAAAAATGAAAAATTACGACTTTGTTACCCAGTGAGAAGTGTTCTAATATAGACAATGGGTCGTGTCTCGTAGTATTTGTTATATTTTTATTATTCATTATTTTCACTTGACTCGCATAAATAATTTTGTTCGAAGAACATTTATATGCAGTTGTACTTCGCAGCACTTCACTTGCAATTTCTAGTATAAGAATTAATAAATCTATATATTTACATAGTGACTGATGTTAACTTCAGTATCAAGATAAACAGAAATTAATAGAAGGCTATTAAAAGCTTTAAATTCAATTTAAACTGGATAATTTTTTTTCTATTTATATTTTGTTTTTTTTCCTGATTGGTTTAACAATTCGGTAGGTTGAAATCAAGATATGGTACACCTGAAAGAGATCTGCTATACTAAAATTCATTATCAAATGATGTAAAGTCCATGAGTATGATCGTTTCCACATTGCGACTCCGCTCAGCGACAGAGCAAAAATCATGGACTAGGCAGACAAGCTAATGTGGGGTGGAATCAACTTTAACAATACCATACTGTCAGGTATCTAAGGATGGTGGAATGTCAGATGTAACTCATGAACTTTCAGAGTCTTCAGCGACTTTGCCGGAAGTGAGGGAAATTGGGCTCATTTTGTTGATTCTAGGGGCATACATCTTAGGAACGAGTACAACTACTGCATGTTTCCATTCTACTGGTACTTAACACACTTGCAATGAACTATTTAATTAACTCAATTAAGTTTCTTCTATTGAGAAATGTTTTGCAGACAAGTTAACCCCAAGTTCAAGAATTGCAGGCCTGCCACTCTATACTCTAGATGCAGGAGGAACAGAAATGGAAAGTAAACATGATTTTACAATTTACCTTAGAATATTATCAGATGTCAGAATTGAAATGTGCATGCCAGTTTCACTGCCTGGGTGCCATTTAGCTTCTAGGAGCTTCAGTGATGGGTTACTAATAAACAATCGTTCAGCAATTATCATTGTCCTAAAGGATAGAATCATTCTTATGTTAGATTAGTATGTATGCATCATTTCATTCGTAAAGATATTTGATAACAGATACACTAATTAATATAATAATGTTCAATGCACAAAAATGCAAAAATATACTGTATTGGTTCAAAAGGTAAAATATTATTAATATAGTGCACAAATTTGATTTTAGCTTATGAGTAAAGAAGCACAATGCACTACTGTACATAGAATACATTATCTTGTTATTTGTAATTACAAAATTTAAAGTGCAATACCTGCAATTAATCTTTCTTTTTCCACCTTCAAATTCACTGTTTTTTCCATAACGTCTGGGAAGAGCTAACACTGCTAGACCCTTCTGTCCGTGCAGCATAACATAATCACTAGTCTCATTGAGTGTAACACTTTCTATTTCGAAGATTGGTGCATTTGTGCAAAGAAGAATCTGCAAATTATAGACATATTTAGATATACTTTTAAAACACTTTTTAAGCACCTAAATGCTAATTGACTTGACCCATACTGTGAAATATTTCAATTGCGCAGATGATATATCAAAAACTAGCCTAGTTCAAATTTTGCATAGAAAATCTCTAGGCAAATAGGTGCAGAATCATAACTAATGGCACTGCATAACACAGGTATAATTAATATTATTAATGGCCTACTAGTACCTACTAGGCTATATTAAATTATTATTAAGATTAGGCTTACGTCAAAGCCAATTTGTATAAACATAGACCTGCACAAGTATTAATTATTTGATTGTATATCAGGGCGCTAATGCACTTTCGCACCTTAAACTTTTAATTCTTAATTTTTTTACCTCAATTTTCTTCTCACAGTCACAGCATATAATTAACAAACATGTTCACATGATTTAAACACTCACAAAGTACCTTTTTCAACACATAAGCCCACAAATTAGTACAGCTAATCTGTGTTCGCTAGCACGACGGGCGGCTGCCATTTTGCAATCAGTAAGAAATTGCCAGAATGTCTGAGTTTGCAGCGTGAAGTTTTTTGATTAAACGTTTATGAATGAAAACTTTACAGTATTTGGCGTATTGTATGTCATTCTTTATATTGTATGGTGCTGTTGTTTGACTATGTGTGTTCACATGAATTTCACACGTACAATAATTACTTCAAAAATTAGTAATGATCCAAATGCGTACACAGATCGAAAAATAGGCCCTAGGGGCCTAGGCCTAAATCCAGAAAAACAACTATTAAAGCCAATGATAAACATCGGTTCGATTAACCTCAATTACGACAAGAAAGTTCAAAAAGATGGTACTGCATGATGGCACATTTTGTTTTCGGATGTTTCATGGGAAAATTCCAATTAAAATTATAAGACTGGCCTTTATTGTTTAATGGTTTCAAAACTTAAGAATTGACTCGGACATTCTGGTAATTTCTTACTTGATTGCAAAAAAGTACATCTCGTCGTGCTAGCAAGCGCGGAAACCCTTTATCAACCTACATTTATAAAGGTATTTTTTTGTTGAAAAAATGTACTTTATGAGTGGTTGAATCATGTAAAAATGTTTTATAATTATGTGTTGTGACTGTTCTGTGAGAAGAAAATTCAGGTTAAAAAATTAAGAATTAAAAGTTAGGTGCGGAAGTTCATTAGCGCCTATCAGTTCAGTGATATAATTATAAGTATGAATTTCTAGGCCCAAAACTTCGATCTGGTAGGTAGGTGACCTACTACAACACATCTCCATTCTTACATACCTGGTACCTGAACGTTGCAATATCGTCATCAGTTGGGCCTACGAATACTTTCAGATTTGCTGTAAGCAGATGCAGATGTTCTTTATCCCACACGTACAAATCCCCATCTTTAACGGCCATGAGTTCTTCAGAATCATCCGGATTTGTAGAATTCTTAACATTTTCTCTTAAAATACCGAAAAGTGGATGTGAATTCAAGACTTCCAAACTCCCATTTTCATCGTAGCATGCCATTTTGTTGTGGAAAGGGAATTTCCATTTCAAAGCCCCGCGCCATCAAAATCCATCAAGCAGCTGGGCAAATGGGCAGCAAAATTCCACACTGAAAATATGTACATTTGGATTACAAAGTTGCAAGCTATTGTAAAAGTTATAAATTTAAATTTCAAAAATATATATAAGTATTTTTGTTGTTTTTAACTATCTTTCTTTGGCTTTATAATCAATAGGTTTGAAATATATTTTCATTACTTATTGTGATTCTTTCAAACTTTTTCCGGAGGCTCAAATCCATGGTCCACGCTGTCGTTGGTCGTTATCGAAAAATTGAAAGCAAAAGCAAACGCGTTTCGAACAACGTAAACTTGCAGCGTATTAGCGTATGTATTTTGTTTGCAGCAGACTAGTGACTCAGTTGTCATAAAATTTCCCATTTTTTGGCTGATAAGATGACTTGATCTGCTGTGTCAAGTAAAAACATGCACTACTACTATATCAATACCTAAATTTAAAAATACTAGTTAGACCCAGGCTATAGGTAGTTCATGCTTTTTAGTTAGTAGTAGTAGGCTAGAGTCTAGCCTAGGCTAAAAGGCTAGTTTAGTCTAGCCTAGGCTAGAATAGAAACCATGGAACAGATACTGTTTAGCAGACTAGAGCAAACCAGGACAAAAGAAGCACAGCACAGATTTAGATTAATAATATATATTTTACTAGGCTTAGGCTATCTATTTAATGCCCTACTTTACAAACAATACAAGTTGAACAACTGTAAAATAATACCTGAAATGTGTAAAATGTGTGTAAGTTACCTTTACTCCTTTTTTTTAAAATTATTATGATGAGAATAACTTCATGCGATTACTATATTATTATTGATTATTATGTGAATTACAGAAAATAAATACTGTATACTTTCTGTAACGGCTAACTTACAAACACACAAAAATACTTCCTCATTAACAAAACAAAAGTAAAACAGTAAACTTAAAATCACTTAGTCAATAAGATTGTATTTTCTGCTAAGCTTTTTAGTTCCTCAATAGTATTTTGGATTCAACATCTGTTTTTTTCAGTTGTTAAAAAAGAAAAACACTTCTGAATGATTTGTTTAATTTTCAATTGTTTACTGTTGATACAAAAGTAGGAAAAGTTTGTTCAACGAGTTACAGAAAGTTTAAAGTGTAATTTAATAAACCTAGCCCTAGACATTTAAAAAATGTTAATTTTTTCTACCAAATTACTGGCATCACCAGTCATAAATGCACTGCCTGTAGGCCTACGCTTTTTTTCTATCATTACTATATGATGCATTACACGAATCAGTATGTGAATAAATTGAATTCAATTTAAATCTGACTTCAAACTGAATTTTATTGTTGAATGTACAGCATAGGAAGTATAACAATAAAAGAAGTTAGATAGACCTAATTACTAATTGATAGACCTGTATTTTTAATAATAATAATTGTTTCACTTGCTCTAATTTAAGATAATATTAAAACAACTCTTATTTTTTTACAGGTGAGACATGACTCTGGAAATGATACAGCTGGCTTGATTCCAAACACTCATGGAGGACATTAATGGACAAGTAATTGTCCTCAATGTTTACAACAGACATCTAAATATAAACAGGATTTTCCTTTATAAATGTAAACATGAAGATGTTTCTGTTGTACCTACAAATGTTGATGGGGCTATATCATACAGTGATAGTACATATTTAGACCAAATAATTTGCAAGAGGATTTTGATATCTGATGATGATTTAAAACATGAAAAGAATGATGGCAGTTGCATCTCAAACCATCTTGATGAGAATACTGTTATATTCCATTTGACCTTTGATCCTCTGTTGGTGTCTTGCCTGGTAAATGAAATTTACAACTCAAGACATTTTAGAAACAGTTTTTACAGCAATGTGTTGAAAGAATTAGGTACTTCATCTTGGATCAAATTAAATGTTAAGTGTAAAAGAAAATCAGATATATCAAATATAGAAGCAGATTTGAAATGGTAAGTCTTGAATTGGTGAGAAAAACATGCATAATTATACATTGTAGCCCTTCTTGCTAATAGGGTAATCAGATATTGCCTTAAAAAATGACCTGTGAAAAAACGCCACCATAAATGTTAGACCACCTGACTACAACCTATATCACATGTCCCAAAAGTGACTTCATACAGTCAACATTGTTGGGCCATACTGATGAAGGTTGAAGCTTTAATAAAAAAAAATTGATAGACAATAGGCTATACAGTACATATCTGCGAGCAAGTATGACTATCACATACGATGTAGATTCCTACTTAGATCGTTCAACCTTCTGCTACAACACATTTTTTATGAAGTTTAAAGATTACGATTAAATAAATATCATGAGTAAACATTTTAGTGAAACTATCTTATGAGTTTAGCATTTCTTATGGCCTGCTGTAATGATAAAAAACAACATCTGAACCATTTCTCAAAGACAAAAAAAAGCATAGATATTCGATTTTCGGTGCATCACATCTGTCAAAAAAAGAAAACCTTCAGCAGAGTGGGCTACTGCATCATTGATTCTGTCGTATCAATCACCAACACAGATAAACTTTCGTATAGATATACCGGTGATTTAAATATATTTGAAGCTTGTGCCTAGAAGTTGGAAGCTATCTCTAACAACCAAATTCCACTACTCACTGCTGCAAACTCATTGGCGATCTGAGGGAGGTCAGGGGGTCCTGACCCCCCCACCTTTTGGGCAAACAAAAAAATAAAAAAAAATTTAAAAAAATTCTAGACCTACATGTACCTTTTCAGGACCCATGAGCTGAAATTGTTTTTTTTTTACAATGGGAAAATTAGAAGTCTGAAAAGCTCATTTCCCGCAATCTAGGAATCGAAATTTTCCCGGGGCGGACCCCCCTCCCCTACCGTTTGGGGTTCATCGATTCATTAAAAAAAGAATAAGTGTGAAAGTACTCAATTTTTTTAAATGTATATACTCACATAATAGGCTTATTTACTGTAATAGGAATGAGAAAGTTTACCTGACCATTTTTACGAGGGGAAACCTTGAATTTTTGAAGAACTTAAAAGTCATTAAAAGACATCTCAGAAGTCAAAAAAGCTCATTTCTCACCATCTAGAAATCAAAATTTTTCCGGGACCCAAATCCAACCCTGAAACTCATACTGCATTTATACTTCAAACTAACGTTTCAAATTTGTATTATTCTTTAAGGTGTTGTCATATGTTACCATACCTAAAAATGAGACTTGTTTTTGAAGATGCCTTCTCATGGCTGTCAACGTTGGGTGGTGCCTATTCATCTTTAGGTGATCAATTCCACCATTGTGTAAGTCAGAGGTGGGCATAAAAATCAGTCAGAGGGTCAAAGTGAATTTTTAATTTAACACCGAGTACCACAACCAAACTTTGATGTTTCCAGTGAGCTTCTAAAAACCTCCAAGCACTGTTTTTACACCACTTATTCTCAATTTTAATGTTACTTTTTACATATGATTGGTATCAGGCCGTAAAAAAACATTGTGTTTTCTAAGCCAGTGTTGCTTAGTGAGCCGTGCACATAGGGTTTTTAAATCATTTTCCCGGGCTGCCGCAAAAAAAAAAAGGGCTGTCAGGCTGCAATTTGCCCACTTGTGGTGTACAGTAAGTACTGGAGTACATCAATAGATTAGGATTGATGTTGGAAAATACAATGTAGATTTTGAGATAATAATCTATTTTTTCTAAATTTTTATTTAAACTTTAGAAACATCATGCTTGTATTTTGAGCTCATCTTTGTAATGACCCTATATTTTCAAGATTTTTGATTGGTCAGACCATGTCGGTCTTGAACAGCACTTTTTGGGGCCTAATATAATAATACACATACATTTTATAATATATATTATCACAAATTTCACTTTAGTGGAGGGTAATGAGATTGTAGCTGTTTATAAGTGAATGAACATTTAAGTAAAATAATGTAGAAAGGATTGAGAATTAACCAATTGGAAAATAAAAGTGATCCACCTCATCTGACTAATATATCTGACTAATATACAAATGAGATTAATCATCTAATCATACAGTACATTCAAGTATGTAAATTTTTGGATGAAATTTGAGGTTTAATCATTCTTATATTAACTGTATAAACAGTACTGGTATTACTATGCAATGAGTGTTACAACAATTACTATTCTTTATTTTTGCAGGCGTCCACAGCTGGCAGGATATCAGAGCAGCAATTTTCTCTCGCCAAGAAACTAGGGGATCCTTATCTGATGTCACGTTGTTTTGTGTACTTATCATTGAGCTTGATGCAAAGAGGTTTCCTTAGACATGCCAAATATATACTCAGGTAAGGCTTCCTAAAAAAATTAAATTAGGATTTTCATCCTGCTACTGTACACACAATTGTGAGATGATATTGAAAATAATTTTACCAAGTAATTACTATAATAGGCAATTAACCCAATATTTTTTTCTCTCATAAAATGTTTTAATAGAATCTGTACCTACTAAAATATATCCGTTGGACTTTTGGTGCAATGTAATAATGTAATCAGTGAAATTTATTCTGTTGACCTCAAAAAAACAAATCTTGAGTTAATCTCAGAGTCCCGGGGGCAGATTTTGGAGTTGGCGGGTGGGCTGGCCCCGTCTCCTCCTTTTGGAAGGGAAAAAAAGAAAGAAAGAAAAAGAAATTATTAATTGCCTCAGACGTTATTTCCGGGCATCTAGAAAACAACAATTTCTCCCTAGGGTAGTGTTGGCTCTCGGTCAGCCTCTACTTTGTGGACATCCCTGGATCTGCCCCTGAGTCTTTTTGATTAGTTTCCAAAATTTACATTTTAATGATTTATGGTGTGGTGTTTGAGGTATTGTAAATTGTTGTGTGAGAAGTTAAATTTTTTTTTTCAACTTAACCATTTTATTGGTTTAGAGATGCATAAAATTTGACTTATTTAATCAACTTTAATCAAGTCTTTACAATTAAGCTGCCTCAGACATTTACATATATACTGCAAAACAAACCAAAATCAAGTCCGTAAGTAAAAATAAACATTTACTTACACAAATTAACAACTGGATTAACCAAAAGAAAAAATTCAGAAATAAGTATTGAGAACAGTAGTTTAAAATGGATGAAATGTTCTTGACTCTGTTTTTATCAATTGATTTTATCCTATCAAAGGGTCTGGAAGCACTTGGCATGGATTCTTCTCCCCTTTTATTGATGCTAGTACTGCATCAAACTCAAGCTCGGTTTCCATGGAATCGCTTACCCTATCACCGACAGTTATTGGAGGTTGAACCTGGTTCAACCTTGCTATTGCGTTGCAGGCGAATCAGGGAGCATTGCTAGCTGCCCGAACGTAATCGGGAAGGCACCCCGATTCGTCCGCAACTCATTTGGCAAGGTTGAAACAGGTTCAATCTTCCCGACAACTGTCAGCGATATTCGCCTATAGGTGAGCGATTCTATGGAAACCAAGCTTTAGGAAAAACACTAAAATAACACTTACAATAGGTACTCTATAAAGATAAGACAAAATCATATTACAATACACCATAAGTTACCCTTTCTCTCATGTTTTTTCCCCCCAGGAAGCAGTATGCTTTTGCAACACAACGAGATGAAATTGCTGATTTTAAACTAGTAGCAATGTGCAAAGGAGTCTGGTGCAAACTTCAGTATCTATATCATGTTAAAAAACAAGAAAAAATTACAAAAGCTCTAACATTTTGATTTTGTCGTGTAAAATGTATTTCCACCATTATAATGATATTGCAGCCTGCTTGAGAAATTCAAGTGTTAAATAATGTCATGTGTTAAATATTTTTGCTTAATAAGAAAATTTAATTTTGTATATTAAAGTTGATATGATTCACATTAATGAACTGTGCTGAAATCATTTGATGTGACTTCACTGTTTCTTATAAAGTGTTATTTCATTTTTAAACACAAGTTTTTCCTAAGATGAGACGTTTTTATACCTTTTTTCACCGTAATTCACCGTAACGCCACTAAATTATTCAAGTGGCGCTGAGGGCTGGCTGGCCGTTTCCGACCCTTTAGTAGCCCCCTTTGTCTTCTGATATCTTCTCTTAAACTGTGTGGTACTTTCAGCTTCCACGACGTGGGCAGGAAGAGCATTCTATTCGTTTACCACCTTTGGGAAAAATAGTGCTTCCTACAATTAAGTCGAGCATACTTATTTATAATATCGTCATAGGAGGACAAAAAAATAAATAAAATTTTGTTTTCTTGTTTAGCAAATTGTTTTGCCAAAAACATCCAGATGTTAGAGAAAATAAAAATAAAATGTTATTGGTGAATTTAAACATTGTAGTAATACGATGGTTAAATGCTTTAAATTTATATAATTAGGAAGAAATGGACTTCATCTTAATTTTTTTTCTCTCCAACGGAAGTGGATACCCCTGGTAAGAAAATATGGGTGAATGCTGTGGATTCACATACTCGAGAGTGTTTAGTGTGTGACTAGGCCTACCAAAACGCATTCCACAGAGTGAGATACGCCAAGATGTTGGAAGCACTGACAGATATTAATAGAAAATATCTTTTCATTATAGAAAGTCTGCATTGGATAGTATACAGACATTTGTTTTAAACTTGATGATAGACTTTCTAAAGAGTTTAATTTCAAAAAGATACATTGTGTCACCTGAACTATTTGCAATCGATTATAAAACCCAAAACATTTGAATAGAAGGAGTAAAAGTTACAGGAGAAAATGTGAAAATCAGATATACAGATGACACTATTACAGAAGATCGTAGATGCAGAGAACTGTGAAGAACATGGTTATGATAAATACCACATTAACAGTGGATAAATAAGAAAAATAGAAGGAAAAAGCATTGAACTTGATCCAAATTAGTAACGCTGGGGCAATAGTTGATAGTAAATAACAGTACAATACATATCCACGTAATTGCTGAATGCAGGGACCTATCTCTAGTAACACATTCAAAATACAAATTATAATTCCGGACAAATAATTATCTTTACATGATATGACCCATTTCATGTGTACATCGTGTCGTGAACTCAAGCGATAAAGTAGTATGTACCGTCCCCAATCAAGGAATGACGCCTGAACCGTATTGATAATAAATAATGGCTATGATGAATTTTCTCTAAATTGACAAGGGCCTAGTTGGTTATGGGCCAAATCAGTTAAGGGCTGAGTTGACTTGAAGCCATTAATCCTGGTGTGAGTAATCCTGGTGCTTTCTAGATGGAGTCGACGTTAAGGTAAATAAAACTCGAAAAAAAAAAAAAAATTTCTGTATATTTACGAAATAATTACCAAAAGAAATTTGAATGCATAGCCAAACTATGTCAAAATTAAAGTGTTTTAAATTGGTGCCGTTGTTACTCTTTGTTCATTTACAATAATAAAACCAGCATTAATAAAAATAATATTAAAATAATATTAATAAAAATGCATAACATAAAAACTAATGATAATAACGATATGAACAATAGTACTGATTTATATCATATTATATATATATAAAGTATATTTAATATGTCTATATATATTTATATATATATATAATATATATATATATATATAAAGTATTCTATAACTCATTAAGCATTGTCATGATTACCGTATATCGTTTTATATATAGTCCTATATATAGGCTATATATATTTAAATATATATATATATACATATTAAATATATTTTATATATGTAAATATATATATACTGTATAATTATATTTAATATGTCTATAACTCATTAAGTTTTGTCATGATTATTAGTTCTATTATACCTTTTTATATTGTTATTATTAATAAGCCTATTATTTTTATAAATGCATTTTTAATTATTGTTAAGTGGTTGTAAATGAAAAGAAAAACAAAGCAACGACATAAAACACTTAGTTTTGACTTTGCATTTAGTAAATACACAGTAAATTGGGGCCGAGTTGATCCAAAATAATGACGTCGGAACGATGTTTCTTTGAAAAAATAACAATTCCTAAAATGCACGAAACTATAGTAGGCCTATTTCATTCATATACAAATAGTAAAGAGGAAGAAAGTATTATCGTGCATGACAGGAAGGTAAAACGTTCCCAACGTCAACACAATGAGAGAGGTACGTAGCGTCCCGATTGTCATGTGCACGTTGTCAAGTGCCTTGAAATAAACTTCCTCTAAAAATCAGACAATCACCTTCTCTTGACAATTTTAAGTCACAACTCAAGATGCACCTTTTTAAAAACTTTTTTTTTGGAACGGCACTATGAGCAACAACTGCTGGAATGGTGCCATAAAAAAATGGAACGATTGATTGATCGATTGAAGTGATTGAAGATAATTTCGTACGTGCCGTCTTGATCCAAATTAGTGACGCCGGGGCAACAGTTGATAGTAAATAACTGTACAATGAATATCCACATAATTGTTGAATGCAGGGACCTATTTCTAATAATACATTAAAAATACAAATTGTAATTCGGGACAAATAATTATCTTTACATGATATGACCCATGTCATGTGTACATCGTGAACTCAAGCGGTAAAGTAGTACGTACCGTCCCGATTCAAGAAGTGACGCCGGGACTGTATTGATAATAAATAATGGCTGCGATGAGTTTTCTCTAAATTGACAAGGGCCGAGTTGGTTATGGGCCAAATCGGTTAAGGGCCGAGTTTGTGAAGGGCCGAGTCGGTATGGTCCGAGTCGGTTAAGGGCCGAGTTGACTTGAAGCCATTAATCCTGGTGTGATTAATCCGGTGCTTTCTAGACGGACGGAGTCGACGTTAAGGTAAATAAAGCTCGAAAAAAGCTGTTCCAAAGGCATGTTGGCATACATTTTTATATCATTTGAAACATCTTACTTGAATCCATTATACTGTGTATGATGATGGTGATCAGCCATACAGATTTCAAGAAAAATACAAACACAGCGTGGTGTTCCTGTGCATTTTAGCATACGTATTTGAGACAGTTTTGTGTACTTATTAGAACGTTGATACAAACCAAAGTTGTCAGTTATTTCATTTGAAACCAGTGTCAGTATAATCTTCGATATAAGCATGTGGTTAACATAAGCAAGAATTTAGTCCAATTAAACTGTTTATCATCTTGATACCTTCCGACGAAAATTGACCCTACCGGCGTCACCACGGCGTCCCCACAAGTCGATCTAACGTGACGCTGTTATGTGGGTGTTTTATAGATTATTGAGAATGGTAATAACTCTGAAAGAATAGATAAATGACAGTTGAATGACCAACAAAGTCAGCTGAAGACAATAGTTCGTCATTAGAAGTTATTTAGTATACCTTTATTCGGAAAATTAATCTCAAAATCGAGTTGCCGTCCCCGGCGTTGCCCGTGACGTCGTATGGTTTGTCTGCGATTTTTACCAATTAACCCCTAAGTAAAAAATAGTTGACAGTGGCGTAGCTAGGGGTGGCAAGGGAGGGCACGTGCCCCGAGCACCAAGTTTGTGGGGGCGCTGAAATGGGAGAATGAGAGTACAAAAAATAAGCACTTTTTAGAAAAACACGACAAAATTGATGTATGTCGCCAGGCATGAATATTTTCCAGTTAATAAGAATCTGAATGTTGTTTTTAAGGCAAATTTATAGATTGTGATTTCTTTTCAGTCCATTTCGACCATTTTCTCTCTTTTTTTTAATCCTATTCTGTAATGACTAAAGCTCATCCTGCCATATCTCAGAGCCACGATAGGAAAAGCGAGACTTTTTGCTTTGGCACTACTTAGTATTGAGCGTGATGAAGCAGACAACATTTCTAACTTTGATCATGTTATTAACTTATTTGCTGATGCAAAAGCACACAAAATTCAGTTGCGATTCAAGGAGTGACGCCGGGACCGTATTGATAATAAATAATGGCTGCGATGAATTTTCTTTTATTGACAAGGGCCGAGTTGGTGTATTGGCCGAGTTGGTTATGGGCCGAGTCGGTTAGGGCCGAGTTGGTTCATGGGCCGACTCGGAGTCCGTATGGTTTCAAGAAAAATACAAAATTAAGCACGCGAACGTAGTCTATAATATTGTACACAGAGGGCTAAATTCTGGCACTGTTGTCCAATACAGTAACTTTTCCTATGGGTTCTCACGAAATTTGAAAGTAAATATTATGTACTTTCGAGTGATACTAAATTCAGTCACCTTAAATATTTGGAATAGAAAGCTAATGCATTCTGTTCCTTGTAGAATAGCATGATTTGTGTTGGTGTAGAAGAGGTCGCCGGAAAAATATAGTATATTAAATACCCTTTCTTGTAATATGAAACTCGGGGTGATTGGTGTAGATCCTAATTACGTACTTTTACTTACTTCTAAAAATAAGCGTATTTTTCACAAACGGTTTTTCCTAAGAATATTGGCCAAACAAACCAGGACAAGTCCATTCGATAAGAGGGGAGAATGTTTAAGATTCCTGATATTTTTTAGAATAAAAAACCCCACGGGAATTTTATCGCATTAAAAAGTATTTTACATTTACTTTATATATTTGCTGATCGTCTAGTAACAGTTCACTATATAGGTTTATGATCTAATCATGGAGGTATACCTCCATGATCAAATCCAGTATTTGTATAGTGCCCAAATCTATCCAACAATCTAAAAATAAAAGAATAATCTAATAATCTACATCCATTCAATAATGGAACATTACAGCACGCATCGCCTAAGTTAATCTCTTAGCAGCGAAGGAAAATGCGAAAAAACACACAAAGTTTTCCATGTAAAGGAAAACATCTCAGCAGACCAAAATCAAAAAACGGATCAACTGAACTGAACTTCGGGAAAGTTTCCAAGTTACAAAAGGTAGACGGTTGTGGTGACGATCCGGATTCGGGTGTAAATTTTAGGGTCATTTAAATTGCTAACGTCCTAGTTATAAATGGATAAAAATGAAGCTTTCAAAAAAAGTTTTTCGTGGTCCAATGAAGAACCCAGCGAACACAAAACGTTCTTATAACGTTCGCGAACGCTGTGTTTAGGTATGTCACAAAATAATGTTCACACAACGTTGTAAGAACGTTAAAACGTTGTGAGGTTGTGAAATTATTAGGTTTTAAGTAGGCCTACGGGATGGTTCTACAAAATAACGCTTTTATCACCGTACTCAAACATTATTATAACGTTCTTAGAACGTAATAGGCCTATGTTAGCTGGGAATTATCAAATGTTGATCCGGAATAGGGTGTGGATATGAGGACAATAAAGATTTTTTTGGGCAGTTGCCTAAATTATATAACTGTTTTGTTATTTCTTTGAACAGAGTTTCTGACCGCCGGCAATTTGGTCACTTTACCCGTGAATCTCAAACATTATCCAGGCAAATACCATATCAACGATGTGCATATCATATTATGACATCATTTTGCATATTTTGAATATTAATTATTAGCAGTCATGTTCGAGTTTCCTATAGGCCTATGATATATATATTTTTTGTTTTTCGTGTGTTATTTTACTCTAGACTGTTTATTTATTGTTTTATTTCAACATGCTTCTCATTATAGAATTGTGTATACTTTTGTGTCTTAGAAAAATCAATTGTACAACATAGGCCTATCAATTTCTTTCCCCTCTGAGCTCAGCGGATGGCTACTACGTAAGGTCCACGTGGCGGCGAAAATGTTTAAAATACCATGCCATCCGACGTGTGAGTCGATACGATGTCAACGTCACGTGCTCTGAACATTTTCTGATGATTTTGAAGTTATTTAATTGTTATCTATATCAAATACAGGCCTATGTACCATTTTAACGATCTAAAATTCACACAAAAGTACAGTAGTAGTTCGGTACCGTGGCCCAAAACTGTCACGCACAATTTAAATAGAATCGCAACAAATCCAAAGGTAAGAACTTTGTTGCGGATTCTTTATTGTGCGAGCCTACGTTTAAATTTGTTGCGGACTTCTTTAATTGTGCGAGATACCTTTGAATTTCTTGTGATTGTATTTAAATTGTGCGTGGCAGTTGTGGGCCATCGTATGATGTACAGTACTCGATTTATCTTCACAATAAAAAAATGGGCAAAAATTATTAGTTGATTAACTGACAACCATTGACGCTTCAAAACAACATGGCGGTAGCTGGCGTTTTAGAAGGGCTGAAGAGTACAAGTTTAGGGAAAGTTAAATATGATCCTTATTGGCTTGAAGAAAATCGCCTTCCTGTAAGTCAAACTTCCATTTGTTTATTTAGTTAAAACCTGTTGGCGTAGAACTTAAGTAGTCTAATTCTAAGCCTTGCTATCTTCGCTAATGCTAGGCCCTTTATTATTAGTTAGGCCTAGCCCTAGAAGAAAGTAGGCATCCCTGACCAAATCCAGCAGGCCCGGGGCGGGCCTGCTATGCCTTCCTACCGAGCTAGGCTTGGCAAAGGGTAGGCCGTATATATAGGCCTAGGCGGATATGGCCCGAGTCGAAACGGCCGCCAGTCGATAAATATGGGCACGCATAGGCCCTTACTACTAATAATAACAACTAGCCTTTTTAGCCACATACAGGCCTACACCCTAGGTTTTATTATCTCTGTATTTTATCATTTCTCCACCCCTCCATTAATTAAGCATATAGCCTAGGTCCTAGGCCTATATGCCAGCTCTCATTTTGGTATAGGCCTAAGCCTTGCCAGCTATAAAATGAGCCACTTAATTAATGGAGGAATGGGAAAATCATTTTTAATTATAAATACAGATAATAAAACATACTACTAGCCTAGCTAGTAGTAGGGTAGAGGCCTATTTATGTGGCTAATAAAAAGGCTAGTTAGTAGTAGGGATTATGACCGGTTGAGCCGCCGACAAGTTGAGCCGCCGGTCATTTCTATGGAACGTCAAGCGCGTCTCTCAGTGAATGTAGTGCGTTAATTGCGGCGTATTTCAATTAACTTATTCGTTCTTAGTACTGTTGTTTGGGATGTATTTCAGTTTATTTACTCAATTATTTCAATTTATTTAATAATACTCGGTTTTTGCACTGATTTATTAAATATTTTTGGGGCGTATTTCAATTTATTTACTTGTTCTTTCTATCGTTTTAATTTAAATTTTGTGAGTATTTGCTCAGTCAGCTTGCCAGATAGTAAAAAAAACTCCATA
>NW_022752171.1:470005-511750 GCF_011630105.1 Anneissia japonica
GCGCTTGGCGTTCCATAGAAATGACCGGCGGCTCAACTTGTCGGCGGCTCAACCGGTCATATAGGCGAATATGGCCCGGGTCGAAACGGCCGCCAGTCGATAAATATGGGCACGCATAGGCCCTTACTACTAATAATAACAACTAGCCTTTTTAGCCACATACAGGCCTACACCCTAAGTTTTATTATCTCTGTATTTTATCATTTCTCCACCCCTCCATTAATTAAGCATATAGCCTAGGCCCTAGGTCTATATGCCTGCTCTCATTTTGGTATAGGCCTAAGCCTTGCCAGCTATAAAATGAGCCACTTAATTAATGGAGGAATGGGAAAATGATTTTTAATTATAAATACAGATAATAAAACATACTACTAGCCTAGCTAGTAGTAGGGCAGAGGCCTATTTATGTGGCTAAAAAGGCTAGTTAGTAGTAGTAGTACTGTAGTAGTAAGGGCCTAGCTAGACTGTGTCAAGCATTAGAACAAAGCATATTTATTTAAGAAATCATAAATTATTAATAATGTCATGATGTGTAGTTTAATATGATTAATGCCTTTAGTTAGCAGCTAGTAGCCTAGCTTATAATAAAGGCCTACCAAGGCCCTCTATCTATAGCCTACTAGCTACTACTAAAACAAAGCTAGGCCTAAAAGCAAATGAATGATGCTGACAAGACACTTGACATGTGCCTAGGCCTAGTCCTATTAATGAGTTGTTATAACAACTCCCTGGTCTTACTTCTCTAAATATTATTTAACTTTATAATAATAATAATAATAATAATAATAATAATAATAATAATAATAATAATAATAATAATAATAATAATAATAATAATGTATTATTTGTCACTGGTACTTAAAGATGTCATAAGAATTGATGATTAAAAAAGAGATAAGTTAAAGGAGTTTCTTTATTTATTTCTTCCAGGAAATTTTGCAAGAGTCTACATCACCACCAACATTAAAAAATGTAACTGCACAGTTTAATATCTTCAGAACTGAAAATGTGGAGAAAGAACAACATCAAAACATAAATCAGAACAATTCCAGAGTAGATGATGACAGGCAAGATGATATATCAATTAGGTTAGTGGATTGCAACAGCAGATGAAGTCATCTGCAAATTATAATAAAAATAAGAACAGAAATACAGGTACTTAAATTAGTAACTGTCCTTTTTAGATATTGTACCAAGTGATGTTTAAAGCTGTCTATAATTTTTGAAAAGATAATCTGAAAATTTAAAGAAGTATACTCAATCAATACTGTATAGCTTACAGTACCAGTCTTCTCTACATTTCACTGAATGACATTTTTTCTAATAAAACTGAACTGTTTAAATTGTAATTAAAATTTGATAAGGTTTGTCATTAATGAGCAATTCAATGAGCTTTCCAAAATTTAATTATAAATTTGTGAGGTCTCACCACAAAATGAGTCTCATGGTTTTAAATCAAATGAGTAAATTACATAAGCTTTGAATGGCTTCCTTAGGAAAAGTAGATGTGGGCATCTAAAGTTTAGGTGTATGAGAACCACGTTTTGAGAAAATCGGCCTCAAAGATAAATTAACCTGTACAAATTATAGGACTAGAATTACAGAATATGCGTAGCAAACACTTTTTTAGTAAGAAAATTCACTTAAAAAGTACACAATCATAAAATATAAGTATCAAGAAATTATTCGGAAACATTAAAATCAAAATTTTTTAACAATTTTGACTGTGACCTAATTTGGTGAATATCTCAATATGAATTCATCAACGATGCGTCTCATTTGGTGGTGAGACCTCACATTTTATTAAATCCCTTCTATTTCATTCACAGTATATGTTCAGATGAAGCAGACCATGTATCTGAAATTAAAAATATTGCATTTCAACCGGCAAACCATGTTGAACAATCACTACAGAGTTTTGAAGACAAGTGGCAACAAAAAGCTGAGGTAAGAGAAGTCTTGATCATAATAAGGACAATCCTTTTTTTCAAAGGCATAGCTACATCTGAGCATCAGTGAACATAATAATTTGCACTTAAGAAAGTTATTGATTGGTTGAATGACAACTACAGATTTGAAATGAAAATTTCCGAGAACCAAACAACTACAACTGGGGGACACCCAGAGGCCAGGCATTTCGCTCAACTAGTTACCAGTGTTCATCTGCACTGGGACCAGAGCACGACCTTCTTATTGTAGTGAGC
The DNA here is from genome assembly GCF_011630105.1 of Anneissia japonica. Classification (NCBI taxonomy): domain Eukaryota; kingdom Metazoa; phylum Echinodermata; class Crinoidea; order Comatulida; family Comatulidae; genus Anneissia; species Anneissia japonica. The sequence continues at coordinate 472,210 of NW_022752171.1, forward strand.
TAGCCTAGGCTAGTTTTTGAACAAAACAAAACGCCAAAACAAAATGAAAAAAAAAGAGGGTAAGGGCACATAAAAATCCAATGTTTTTTCTTGTAAGTAGAAGCACTTAAAAGAGGTGGATTTCCGGCAGTGAAGATTTTTGACATGTTGGCGGCGCTGCTTCAAAATAGACCCGATAAAACAGTGTATTGTCCCAAGAACAGATTTTTTTTTTTCCCCACTGGAAATTCCAAAGGCTAACAATATGAAAAATATACAAGTGTACATATGGTAAAAAATCAGTAATTACAGCAAATACTGATTTAATTGCAGGAAAATATAAAGAAAAGAAGAGAAAGTCAAGAGCAATACAGTAATCATCTATGGGACCAGTCAGTGAAACAAGTAGCAGTTCTCGAACAACATCAGAAAATTAAAACAATGCAATTGATGAAGAGAGTGAAGAAAATAGAGGAGGAAAGCAATGAGACAATACGCAAAAGATTACTTCATCAGAGAGAAAGCCATCAGCGTAATATTAAGGTACACTTCAGTTGTCCTAAGTAATAATCATTAATCGTTAATCATGAACAGTGACGACAATGAGTAAAAAATTTGAATATTTAATTTTATTTTTGTTTTTTAGCTCATTGTGGATCGTAACTTTTTTCATTTGCTATTTATACATTTTTTAAAACTAAATTTTCATCTTTTATAATTTGAAAAATATATGTCTTCATATTTGTTTATCTTGCCTAAATTTTAAAATCTCTTCACAGAGATTAGATGCTAAATTAAAGGAAGTAGAAGAGATGACTGAAGCTGAGGCTGTAGAGAGGAGGCGAGCAGAATTAGAGGCTGAGCGAAAGGCCAAGTAAAATAATACTCAAATTTAGAAATTTATATCCCAACTGGTGTCAAGTTGTCCCAAAACCTAAAGAATATTGTATAAGGCTGTTTAACTTTGCAATAGGAAGATATTATGGTCAACGTTAAGAGGAAAGCACATTTTTATCGCATTGTACATAGAAGTATTTACTAAATATATATGCAGAAAATGTTCTTTCAATGTACGTGTACTTGAGTTTTCTGGGACCTGTTCCCCAGATCCCCGCAATAATATTTGCTTTCTTTTCTGCAAAAAAAAAATCCAATTTCATCCATCACCACTTCATTTTCCTCCTCTGGTTAAGCGCATTGATAATGGTGTAGTGCGCAATCAGGGGCGGGTCTAGAATTTTTCTAATGGGGGTGGGGGGGACACAATATTTTCAGGATAAGTGAGTAGCACTAATTTCAATACATAATATTGATATGCATTAAAATTTTAAAATTTAGTGTCAAAACCAAGTTTGGGGGTGGGGTGAGGGGCTACGCTCTCCTCCCCCATGTGCTCCCCTACGGGATCCATGCCAGGCTATTTTGTTAAATATTTTTCTATTTTATTAACAGAGCTGCAGAAGCCAAGAAGCATTTGGACAGTATGAATCTTGTTCACAAACAAATCAAGGAATGCTTATCAGCACTGACTAAACTTATTGCAGGGTGTAAACATAAGGATATACTTAAGAATGATCTCAAAGAAATTATAGAATATGCTACGAAATTACGAGATAGAGCAGGTAATTTGATTTAATTATTATAAAGTGGCACGCAAACATACCCTTACAATATATATTTATACATAATCGGTGCAATATGTATACAAATATTTCCTTATTTTTCACTCTCAATTAAGGTTGTTATTAACAAGACCATATCATTGTATTTACTCTCTTTTCTGATTCTATTTTTCAGACAGCTTGATAGCTAGAGGTGCTACAGAGGGTGCTACCCGAGGGTTAGTTGATGATATGATCGGTATAATAATGGAAGTAAAAAAATGTTTAGAGAAAGCCAGTCTTGTCTCTGGTGAGTATTAAACATTGTAATGATAACAAAATAATTATAGAAAACATCTTCCTTCCCAATCTATGGAAATAATTTTTTTTTTTTAAATTTTAGGTTTATCCCCAATATGCTCTTGTGATTTGATCTGTTCATGTGCATTTTTTTATTCTGTATTTTTAAAGAGCATATTAAATAAATCAAATCAAATCAATTAATAAAAGCATAAATTATGCCGTTTTTATATTGTACACCTTGTGTTTGTGTATTTTGCTAAAATAATACCGTAAATCAAAGATCTTATGAACACAAGATGGCGTTCTCCTCGATTTACGGGTAACAAATAGAAGGTCGATTTGGCACAGAAAAGTAATCAGTTTTGTGAGAGGGCATCCTAGTCGTTACCATGGATCTGAGATAGGGTGTTCGCGGTAGTTAAAAAGTTCGTTAAAAAGTACGTTAATTTGTTTCTTATGTTCTAAAGAGAGGGCGCATTGTAAATCGGACGCTTCTAATTGTTACGCGTAAACGTAAAGTTGCACGGCATACGCTATGATCAGAGCGGTCAAGGTTCAAAAGTTTTCAATTTTGCAAGAGGGCACCATTCATGCGTTATTACAGAATTTGCACACGTAAATTGTGGAGAACGTTATCTTGTATTTATAAGATCTTTATAAAATCCATCATTTGTTTGTAAATATAGCTGAAGCTGAGCGATTAAGTCAAGAAATTGCAGCAAAGAAAAAGGAAGAAGCAGCAAAGGCAGTCCCCCCTCCTACTACTACTTCTGCTGCTACAACTGTTCCAAGTTCTGCCACCACCCAAGCAACTACTGGTAATATAAATCATTCCTCTTTAAAATGTTTACAGCAATATGAACTTTGACATAGTGTAATGTCTATCAGGTCTTGTAACTAATCAAAATGTCTTCCTTTTAAGTTGCAGGAGTTTTGAATGTCCATGTTAGTGATGAATCGCGTAAACAATATGAAGAAGTTTTGACTAAGTTGAAAGAAGTAAGCAACTATTTTAAAGAACTCAAAGAGTCCAAGGACCAAAGAGTAAGTAAGACAAAACTGCCACCCACTTTATTAACTAGGCTGGTGAAATTGAATTTAGTAAAAGCATGACTATTTCAAGTAAAAAAATTGTGAAATATGATACATTTTACTGTAATTATATATTTTTCATTTTCTGTTAGGTAAAGAAAATTCGGTTTGGTTTACACAAAGCTGTTAATACTCCGGTGAATGCGGTGTCCGACCTGTCAGGCTCTCACCTCAAGGACAAGTTGAATAAACTGGTTCGACTTCTCTCTGGGCAAATGGTTGAAGTCTCAAGCCAGAGAATCTCAGCTATCGCTCATCCAGGAGGTGTTATGTTTTGTAAAGACTTATTGGCCAAAAAACTTGTGGTAAGATCATCGGTGCCTACTGTATTATCTATTTTTTGTAATCGGAGAGAATGGCGAGTTAAATGGCCGGGTGGTTAAGGCAGGGATGCCGCAAGCTACAGCCATAATATCGGTGCTGGTTCAAACAGTATACGCATCTACTGTATGATTCTGGAGGTGGAACAAGTCTTCTCGAATAAGAACAGACGAGAGTAGCTGGTACCGGTCTATCGGGCAGCTCAGACACGAAGAGACTCTTAGGGGAGATTGAAGTTTCTGAATAAGCTATTTATAGTCCACACTTTGAGTGCTCCACACGTAGCATTATATAAATGCTGCAATGTATAAGAATACTATTATATATTGTATGTGATTTCAAGGTGATGTGCTATTTTTCACCTGAAATAATAATAGTACTGTATATTGAAATAATAATAGTACTGTATATTGAAATAATAATAGTACTGTATATTGAAATAATAATAGTACTGTATATTGAAATAATAATAGTACTGTATATTGAAATAATAATAGTACTGTGAATTATATTATTAATACTACTGTAAATTAAAATTAATTTATAATACATGAATTTATACAAGGTCTCTATACAAAATTCAACCAATCAAAATAAGTGAAAAATAAAAACATACACAAATAAATAATACACCAAGCTAACACCCAGACTGAAGTACAGAGTTACACAGTCTACATAATTGCTTTGTATATTGTAGATTTATTATTGTAAATAATATATTTAAATATTATTATGTAAATATTTTATCACCTTTAAATTTTCGGAAACTTTTTATTCAGAAACAAGGTGATGAACAAGTATCTTCTAATCATGAATCAGCTTTTGTGTATGCTGCCCTCACAGTAGCAATTATGTGCGAGTTTCCGGATATGCGTGATTTGATCCTGGCATACTTCTACGAGACCTGCCCGTATCTTATACCATACTATATTCCCAAGGAAGAATCACAATCCTCAGAGGACTATTTTAAGTGAGTGTAACATTAGTCTTTGAAATCTGTCTCTTGATTGGTATTATAATTATTGTATTAAAGTGAGGCCGAGACAGGCCGAAATTGATTTTTGAGTATTAATACAGCCTTAAACAGTAAAATGAAAGTTATAAAATGGTTAAAGAATCATTTAAATTAAAACATAGAGTTGTTTAAATGGCAGTATTTGAAGACGACCACCAAATCCTTAAGTTGTTTTAACATTAAAAATGGTGCAATTGGAAACATAGCATAATGCAGGGGTTCTCAACTATATAGGAATAGGGGCCAAAATTGTTCATTGAATAAATTTGGCAGGAGGTGTACCTTGGCGCATAACACCCATCCGAGCGCCACAGGTGCGAGCTGAGGTAAAGGGTATGGGAGGGGTCCCTCCGCAATTATAAATATTTTGAAAATAAGCACTAGACGCTAATACAGGGCATCTTCACCTAAAACATCAAGCAAGCAACTGTGCAAGAGGCGGAAAGTTGGCATGTTTATGATTTCTTTTATTTGCTGTTTTCTGCAATAGTTCTTCCGATTTGATTGATTAAATCTCTCCAATTTGTGGGGTAAAACTATTAATGCAAAATGATTAAGGTTAGGAATCTAGGCCCATGCCCAACGGAAAATATTATTTTCAGATCATTCTCACGTGCCGCATAACACACGCGCGGGCAAGAGATGGCCTGTGGGCTGCCGGTTGAGAACCCGTGCCATGTTTTATAGACATATAAAGATTTTAAAATTTGTGACATTCCAACACAAATATTATCCTCTCCTAGAATATTTTGTTAATTACTATTAATGTATTTTTTAAGGACTCTTGGTTACCAGCATGATAGTGATGGTACGGCAGAAAAACAGGATAAGTTCTTGAGGAGAATGTCAGGATATACACGTCTGTTTGCTTCTATCATCATTACACAACCAATCCAGGGAACACAGCATGTATGTAGAAACACCAGTAATAAAATAGAAACAGTAATGATGGTGATAATAGTAGTACTGTAGTAACATTATTGGCCATCCCTATCTTCTATGATTTAACATGGAGAGCTGCCTGACAGTAAACCTGTTTTTACTTTTGAGCAATCCAGTCAAGTTTTAATGACTTGCATTTCTATCTTGTAATCTTGTTTGTCTTTTTTTTCTATATTTATGAAATAAATTATTTGCCTATGATATATATATATATATATATATATACTGTCTCTTATACACATCTAGATGTGTATAAACATGATTATTATTTTTATTATTATTATTATTATTAGCTCTGATGAGAAGCTCTAGAAACACTCAGCTGATTGATTAATAGATATTTTTTAGCTCTACTGCCTCTATTATACTGCCCTCATGAGGCTGATTGATTAATAGATCTTTTTTAGCTCTACTGCCTCTATTACACTGTCCTCATCAGAGCTTTCGAGATTACAATAACTTGTTTTACAAAGGTGTGACTACAGTATTTCCAATCCATTATTATGTGATTGTAATGATTTTATTTTAGGCACACCCACTTGGCGTTGATGCAGGTTGGAATTTTGTATCAAACATGCTGTCGTTGGAACCGCAACCTGATATCACAGCAACAGTACTATTTGACTTTTTGCAGGTTTGTTACAATTCATTTTAAAAGGGTGGGCTGGAGTGTTCCCTCTCCTATTTTTAGGGGACCCAGTATTAGAGTTTCAACCATTCTAATCTCTTATCTAAATTATTTCACAATTGGTTAAATGTTTTGGCTGCTGCAGGATGGGGGAGTATGGGGCGGTGAGCAGTGCCCCTTTCACCACTTCCTCAATCCGTCACTGCAACATAAATTGAAGGATGAGCTGAACTAATTAAAAAAAAAAAACATTTTATTGCATGTACAGTGTAGTCCATGTCCAACAAATGTAATTAATTATATTCTGTTTGTTAATTGTAATCTGTTAATACATTTTATATTTATATTGTTTTATTTTCCAAAGTTGTCATAGTAGCAGTAGTTCTGACACTCTAATCCTCACTACTAGTATTGCTATACATTGTCAACTGAGAATAAACAAGGTCGATGTGCTCTCCCTCCCCTCACCCCACTAAGTTTTTTAAAAAATGAAATAAGGACAATTTTAATCAAATTTAGGTCCGTGAGTAGTTCCTCTTCCAACCATCTAGAGGTGCCATAATATGTTCTTACCTCAGCCCCAACCATGGTGGGGCTGAGGTGGTCTAGACTCTCTCCCCCACCCCCCTATTTTGAATTCCTCGATCCGCCACTGTTAACTTAACCTGACTACTACAGTGCATCTAGTCAAGGACTTCACTGTTCTGATTTCCCGTCATTATCTTTATCTTGGAATGTACTGCTACTGTGTGTCAGTATTAACTTGGTCTACTTGTGCCTAACCTGCTCTATTCAAGAAAACTAAACCTAAAAAATAAGGCTACACCTAGCTAGTTAAGCCTAAGATACAAACATATTATTGAGAACATATTCAATCATTCATACTCAAATATAATCATTTTACAGCCCAAGTAATTTGCTTGCTAGAACATGCTTTCTGGTGAAAAAAAATGAAATTTGTGGAAAATGTCCGATTGACCATGTTAATTCTCGCGCACAATATGTCTAATCAAGGCTCTGCTATTGCATAATATGAATTTTACATCAGTTTTTACTGTACTGTGGTACTGAACGAGTGCTACAGTACGTCTTATGATTTGGCATTCATATTTACTTTATATCTTAGGTTGCAGGATCCACTATGCTACAGATGTACGGAAAACAATTCCACAAATTACTACACATTCTCTATCAAGACTTCTTCCCAAAGTATGTTGGATGCATCTTCATTATTTTTCTTAGGCTAAATTAGGGGTCATCAACTATTTTTTTTTATTGATGGCTACCTTAATATTCTAATACAATAGCAATATGTATTATTTGGGGGAATTACTGGATTGTTGTGAATACTACCATTCCATGATTTTTGTAGTAAAGAATCTATAAATCAGTAAATTGTTGTATGTATCATACTGTATATGGAAAGGTACAGTAATGTATTCTTTGATTTTTTTAATGAATTATGAATTTTTTAATGAAATATATAACTGCAATCTATACTTTATGTTGTTATTTTGATTAAATTATAATTGTTATACTAATTTCTATTAATCATGAACTATTTATTGTTTATTATATATATATTACCATTTATAAAACAATATAACATTTATTTCATATTGAAGCAATTACATCACAATATATTGTTTTGTAATTTGCTGTTTGTTCTTCCACCTTCATTTTGAATAATAATAAAGTTTATAAAGACAGTTGGCAATATTAACCAACCTCACTTGATACTGTGTCACTATTAAGTTTTTTACGACAAAATGTGGTGGTTTTTTTTTGTTTTTTTTTAAATAGAATTGAAGCGGTGAAAGGACAAGGTGGAGGAGGGCCGGTAATGCGACTGAGAAACTTTTTGGAAGTATGTTAATTATATAAATTATATTATCCGATATGAGATATAATTTCTCTATCTAAATATAATTTAACCAACACCCATTCAAAGTGCTGCAATTTATATTAATCTAAAAAATATATAGGTTATATATATTTCTCTACTATTACTTTCTTTTCAGGAATGCTTGAAGAAGAATCATATTCCTGCACCTAAAGGGTTGTTGCCACCACATTTCTGGAGGACATAGGCCTAGGTGAAGATTTTCAAAGATAAGAGAACAACATGCAAGAAACTGACGGTCTGGCAGGATCCAGCACCTGTCTTTAAATTGTTTCTGAATAAAAGAATTTGTGGTTTGCGACATTAACAAACATACACACAACATAGGTTTATGTCGATGGTATGTGGAGTTCAAACAACAAATTAGCTTTTTCAGAAAAATAATATTGTGCCAATGTTTCGTACTTGGCAAATTTTGTTTTAATACAGGAAATGAATGAAGTATTAAATTATTAAAATAGTGTATAAATTAATTCTAATGAAAATTAATGAATTCATTAATTTGAATATTTTTTTAACAATTTTTAGTAAAGTACTGTATTGGGAGAAACTTTTTTATAATTTTTTAAAAGGATGCAGACGGAGAAGTATTCAACACACCAAACAATATTGAATGTATATTTAATATTTATGTCAAAATTAATAAAATTAACATTTTAAAATGTTTGTTTCACCTTTTTAATGGTAATGTAGTGGTTTTTTGTTTTGTTTTTTTTTTGCTATACATGTACATCATGATTGCTTATAGAACATGACTTCACTTTACAACATCACTGTTCACCTTGCAACATGAATCAGAGTTTTGTTGGTTAGTACCACCACATTCTTGAGGTGATGATGTTACACGTACTGTTGTTTTCTTAGTTTTTCTGGCTGGCCTAGCAGGTCTATGAGCTTCATTATTAACAGTCCATGCACCAAGACCTGAATTACTATAGTAGTCCATTGGGTAGGTCTCCTGCCATTCAACGTCTTTGAGAACAACTGAAGCTTCGTAAGGCGTAAGAAGTGGTTTATCAAACGCAAAGCCCCAATCAATTGACAATCGTGGACATGCTACTTGCACCCATCTGCAAGAAACAATTTAAACAGAACCTGAACTAATACCAAACTAATACATTGTACATTGTTTACATTTCTCTTTCCAGTGATCCAACTCCCATTGCAATGTACATGTCAGTATTCTGTATTCTATTTGATTCCCACAGATATTAGCCAGTTATGTATAATATTGAAGATGAAAAATAATCAGAAATTAATATAGATATTCACAATAACAGATCAAGTATTTAAAATATAGCAGCCAGAGACTGAATTTTAAATTCTATATTAACTACAATAGAACCACTATTATGGTGACAACATTGGGACCCAACAGAGGGGTTTTACTGAAATTAACAACTAATTATCATCAAAGTTTACTTACGCATCAACATCTTTAAATAATTTCAACTTGTCAGGAAAAATTTCAGATAAAAGAACAAGGATGTGTTCCAAACCACATGATTTTATTCTTTCTTCCAGATGCTAAAAAAAAGAACATTTATATATAGGTTTATTGTTATTTGTATTTGTTAAAGAAACAATTATTTGGGAACGTACTGAGCATTCAGTACTATAACATGTCAAGTAGGGCAAACATAGATTCGGATTCCACGTCATTGGAATTACAAAATTATTGTTACATACTGTTTGTCAAAAAAACATACCCATATACAGTAATTCAGACCTTAATTATCCTGGGAGATACCAAGTAGTGTTTTATTTCTTTGTGACCTTTAGCCTCCATACCTGTAAAACCTTTGGAGCACCCTGTCTGCCTAGTGTGCCCAGAATGAGCCCAAATTTCTTTGCATTTCTGGCTTTAGCAATGGCTGACTGACGTATACTATGCATCCGTTCTGTTTCATAATATTCTTGTGAGAACACCTTACTGTAAGGATCATATCTGCGATGAAAAAAACGCAATTTAAGTATATGCACTGTAAAACACAAGTGTAGAGATGTTTGGAAAAGTGAAAGAATACAAAAACAAAGTCTCCAAGAAACGCCACATTTTCTCCTGAAATTTGAATTTTTCCTGGATTTCTCCAGGATTTTAATAAATGTTCACAACTAATGCTTAGACTAAGATAATTTTTCCCGTTCTTATAAGAATAAGGCAATAAGGCAGTCATAAGATTTATTTGTAACATTCATGGCAGCTAGAACATTAACAGTGACCCAAACCTGAACAAACCTCTTGTTTTTTATAGTAAAAATGGGGATAAGTTTGTGTATGTGTGCACACGGTTTTGGCTATTACATACGTCGCAAACCTCTGTCAGACCTGCACAATGAATCACCAGGAATTTGACTTCCACAACTTGGGACCCCTGAACGTTAGAAGATGTTAACTGTCCATAAAATTGTCTTCACCTTGGATGAAAATATTCCAATAATTCTACCAAGATTTCTATAGTTTACACATACCTGTATGCCTTGATACTAGGATTAGCTATCATAATGGCTTCTAAATGGAATCGTCCATCACCAAGGTATCTAAATTAAGAAATAAAACAAATGTAATGTCAGAGAGATATAATTACTAATATCACATTTACCAGTATTTGTAGCATAGAAAAAAATATTCAAAATTTGATCAACTATGTATTTTAATGTCTAGTGTATACTTGCCTGGCTAAAACTATTTTAGCCGTTTCGATCGATCTATTTAAGTATGCATTTACACAATGCTGTGGGAAATGTATAAATGAAAACTTACTGTGTAACATATTACAAATATAAAGAGAAAAACACCATATTGCATTAAAATTATAAACTCTACTTGGCCAAGCTGTTAGTATACAGCTACATTTACTGCTATTCAAACATCTACACTCTAAAGTATTTCATATTTGTGGAGGACATTTCAAAAACCAAAACAAATTGGCGTGGAAAATCACTAAAAAAATAGTGCTCAGAACTGTAACTACTGCTTAATACATTGAGAGAAGGTGAATGTCTAATTTTCTGCAAAAAACTGCGCAGTAATCAGCCCTTATTTTCCAGAATGAGCGGACAAAATTCTAGGCCTAATTTTTGCGCGGGGGATATATTCCCAGCAGCCTTTTTTTACAGTCTGGTAAAACTTCTGAAATATATGACTCACATAACAGCATCCACTTCCTGGAGTTGAGCAGCAGTGCATCCTAGGATTTCTCCAGGTGATAATGGCTTGCTCTGTGGAACTTGGATCTTGTACTTGTCTTTCAATTGAGAACAGGAAGCCTTGGAAAGAAATAAAACGTAACAAAATTAAGCAATTGAACTCTGACCTACAACAGCTAACCTAAAATCATTTGTAATATTCAGCACTGCAATTTTATGCAGACGGAGTGATATCTGCTGAGCTATTTGGGAAATGTAGGCAGCAGCTATGACAGTGGGGAAGGAGGAATGACAGGGGGATTATGCCTTGCCCAACCACACTCTGTGTAAGCCACATCAGACCTGGGGCATGTATATATTATTATTATAAAAATTAGAGCACTCTAACATTTATTAATGAATAAAAATAATTATAAATAATATCTTACTTGTAGAGCAGCAACAAATTGAATTGTACTAACAAAGGCTAAGGAGGTGCCAACTTTGAAGTTCAACTGGATAGTTTCAATAAAGTGAATTGTGTCAATTTTAATATCCACAAATACATACAACATATTTATGGACTCGGTTGCATTTATTGGAACTATAAAAAACAAAAAAAACCACACAAACCCAATAAATAAACCAGCAAACAAAAAATTGGTACGAGAACATAATCAAAATCAATTCATTGAAAAGAGTACAGTAGAATATATAAGCTGTATATTCTGGTACAGTATGGTGTTACATATAACCAGAAGCCTTAAGAAAAGAACTAAACAGGTTAAATCCCTCAGAGGCCAATTGAAACCGAGCACAACAATTTCTTCTTTTTTACCATGAAATTGAACTATTGAGAATTTAAAATAGCTACTTTTCTAACGGTTCTGGTATAAAAGATGATAAATTGTATAGTAATTTAGGCTTAAGGATTAAAGTACTGCACACATCAATCACTATGATCTCCATCACCAACTCTCTTTATTCTATAATCTATAGAAACCTATAGCCAGGCATTCACTGTGACCGGCGGTCACCTGCTGACACGCTTCTATGTAGAACCATGGAGGAATTGGCTAATTCCTCCATGGTAGAACGCAACGCCACGAGCACAATGAATCGTTTTTAATGACGATCAGTTCAGACTGACGCCTACAATCACCAGATAGAGTTAGAGTCATCCTTCGACGCAGTGTGTGCCTGGCTTAAGGTATAAATAAACATCAAGTAATGTTTATAATTGACCCCTACAATACACAACCTTATTTGTAAGACATCAGACGAACAATACCACATGATGTAAGTTTGTCAAGGAACCTCTTATTTGCATCATTTGCAAATTCCCACACCACAAATTCTAATAAAAAAACAATCTGACTTACTGAGGCAACTGTGTCCATAGTGAACCATCATATCTGCATCCAAAGCTCTCGCTGTGAAGTCATCCACACAGCAAGCACCATACGTTACATCACCCATGATTAACGTTTCAGCATCTGTGAATCTAAAAATAGCCTTTCTTTATGTGTCTCATTCCAATATATATGTATAATGATGCAATGGTCAAAATTATACATTTGTTGGGCATATTGTTTTAAGAGATTATTGTAGAACTAGTAGTATTTAAGGAATAGAAGAATCCCTATGTAAAAGTATAACAAATGTACTTTTCATTTATTCAATAACAATGATAACATAGGTTTAGATATTAATGAAAAACCAACCTTTCAATGATATCTGCTATGGTACATGCAAATATCAACAATCCTTCAGGAAACTGAAGAGCCACTGAAATAATTAATTGATAGGAGAAATATGAGTATTTTAAGTATGCACAAAATATAAATATTTAATGCTTTAAAAAATATACAATGGACCATTCCACAAAGATCACTCCTTTGAAATTGTTGCTAAGATCCCACAAAATGACAGCCACTCATAGAGTAGCATGGCTGATTGTGCACCATGCCTCCTATTGAATAACACATCATGACAAGTCCATTGTGAAGTTTGCCTGACACTCTAAAAAGGTCCACTGGGGATTTAAGTTGAAATCTTTAAATATCAAAAAGAGTTCATTCAATGATCAACTACATCAAAACCTGTAGAAACACTTGCATTTAAGAACAAAATTATTCACCTCTTTTGGCTTCAAGTGATTTAATTCTCCATAATGTCTTGTGAATTTCAAAATTGTAGTTACTGGGAAGCTGAAAATAAAGGCACATACTTAATAAAAAATGAATTGAAAATGTAAAATATGAGCAAAATATGATAGTAAATACAGTTAAATTCGAATAATTTCTAAGTCATCTTATTTTCACACCAAATTGTTGTGTTTTCCATTAATTAACGATCTGTAAGTCAAATTGTATCTAAGTCAAATAATTTTTAATGTCCTTTTGAATTCAACTTGGGAAGTTCAACTGTAGTTACTGACAATATAATCTTACTTTTCTCGGAGTAACACAAAGTATGTTTTCTGCCAGTCTCCAACGTGACTAAAATAAAGTTCTGCCAGTAACATAGTTTTGTGTGACAAATTTGTGTGATGTGTCTATATATGGGCATGATGATGATGTCATACAACCAAATACACTATGGGCATATCACATTTATCCCATTGCAGACTCCTTTTCTATTTGCTATTTATTCCCAGAGGAAGCTAGTTTGAGCTCATGTTTCAGTATGTTACAAAGTAGTCTATTCTATAAGTAACTTGTTTTATTCACCTGCAATATAGCATCATTAATATCTTTGTTGTTTAAAATCTCTTCTGGGATTTGGTGACCTGTTCTAGCTGTAAAAATGAGAAACATTTAGTAAAACCAAGCACAAATAGGCTTACTCCAGTAGTACAGTATGTACAAACTGCTTAACTATTATAAAGATCTTTAAGTTGTTCTACAGATCCTATTGTAGTGTCCTTCCATAAAATATATTTGTTTCAAATTATATAATAATAATAATACTAATAATAATAGAAGTTATAAACAGTCAATCAAACGACCGGGGTGCATTCAAGGGCAGATTCAAGATATTTCTGGCAGGAACCTTTTCATTTCAATAAATACAAACATACCGTACATAATAAAAACAGAGGTTAAAAATTTAAAATACCAAAAATACAACACACATAATTAATATACTCAAGACAATAGCTAATATTAACCATATTAATAGTAAATGTAAAACATGAGTTGCAGGAAGTGAAATCAAATTGAGTTAATAATTGAGACTAATTGCACATTTTGATGACGTAAGGTGAATAAATAGTAAATATAAAACATGAGTTCCAAGAAAACATACTTGAGTTCTTCACACTAAGTTGACATCATTTCTGTCAAGGCCTACCCTAAACTAAACAATAGGCCTATAATATTGCACATTCATTGATAAAAAAGAGATTCATTGCACATTCTTATGGAGTATGGGATGAATGACTTTAGATATCTACCATACATTGCCTACTGCCGAGAAAGTCCTATGCTCTCCTTGCTAGGCCTGACCCTATTTAGGTGACCTGCCCTCTTCTACCAGTCAATGGGGCATGGGCTGTGGGAGTGACTCGCGACGCTGGGACCCCGGCCCGGGTCGAGAAGGCCTAGCCTAGCCTAGCCGAGCGATTTGCCTTTTCGTTTGATAAGTTGCTGATGGACCTAACCTAGTCTATACAAAAATTAAAATATTTGAGGTCATCATATCTATTAGCAATTGTTACCCTTTTTACTAGTGTAATGCTTAGTTGTTGATGTTTTGGCCGATATAACATGCGGTCCTTCTTCGCCACCTGCGTTTGTTTTGGTGGCCATCTTGTATTTTTGTATCATCCTTTAAGTCACTAATTATATATTTTATATAATTTTATGAAAAAAACATACAAGTATAAATTTCTAAATTAATAAAATATGCTTGTTAAACTATAATTATGATATGTTATTTCCTTTTGTATTTATTTTAGTAATGAGTAGGAATATGTCTAGAAACATATACATTTCGTTTTAATAAGTGGAGTTGTAGAGCGTTGAACAAACGAACAACGAAAGGGACGCGCTTGCTGCGGTGAATACAAAACAAGAAAATTTTATGTTTGAGAATTATCGTTAAAAATCATTTATATTTAGATCACATCTAGAATTTTCAAGTAATATTTTCAGAAGTACTCAACAATGTCGATCGGTGTACCAATAAAGGTTTTGCATGAGGCTGAAGGTCATGTAATTACATTGGAAACAAACACAGGTGAAGTTTACAGGGGTAAGCTTATTGAAGCTGAAGATAACATGAACTGCCAAATGTCGAACATTACTGTAACGTTTAGGGATGGCAGAGTAGCTCAACTTGAACATGTATTTGTAAGGGGCAGTAAAATAAGATTTCTTATCTTACCGGACATGCTGAAAAATGCCCCAATGTTCAAAACAAAGCAGAACAAAGGTGCCGGGGCAGGTAGAGGAAAGTCTGCTATTCTCCGTGCACAGGGTGAGTACCTCAATGCATTTGTTTTACTGTACATTTATTTATCATAGGGGGAGGGGCCTGCGGACAGTGAAGGTAATTGGGAGGTTTGTGAACAAATTATTTACTACATTCCTACTGTTCTTAGGCCTACAACTACTAGGCCTAGACTACAATACCTACCTCTGCATTGCTTTCTAGACAAATAGAATAATAATCCAATTTTTCCTAAGGCCGTGGCTATGCTTACGCCGAAGTGATAGGAATCCCAACGCACTGATTGGTCGACTTGCCTTTACCCAAACCTTAAAAGTAAATTTCACTATCTTATGCACAACATCTCGGCGTAAGCATACTTTAGCCAGCCAAGCAAGGTGCTATGTTTTCTTATCAATTCAAAGATTGAATTGAAATGTGGTTCAACCCATCTTATTCTTAACCATAGACTAGTTTACATGCAATAAGTTTTGAAATAATATTTCATGGTTATTATTTATTTGCTATTTGATTAAAGTTATTTTTTTTAACAGCTGCAAGAGGAAGAGGCAGAGGAGGAGGAAGAGGAAATGTTTTTCAAAAGAGAAGATAGTGAAAGAAGGAAAAAAGGACAATTTTTCAATAAGTTTACCATTATGATGTGATGCCCTAAGCAGAACCTAACGAGAAGAGACGCAAAGTAGATCATGATATGGAGATGGCTGAGAGTAGTGTAATCACTATCAGTACAGTGAATCTGCTGCTGAACCAAGCCATGGAATTGTGTTCATACTCTGTAGAGAAGAAACATCAATAGGGCAGAACAGGAGAAGGAACTATCATTTCTCACACCACAAACTAACACAAAGTAAAGTACAGTAGTTTTTCATTGCATTGGTCAAGGATTTTTATATTCTTTACTATCACAAAAAAAATCTGTAAAAACAAAGCCTGTACTACTTGAGTGTATTTTTTTTCATGAACTGACAGACTGCTTCTGTGTTTTTGTGGTGTGAGCAACGATGTAGTCCGCTTCTCTATTTATTGGTGTATGGTCATTCTTGGATTGATCTTCGTGTCAGAGATGCGCTTACAACAAAAGCTCAAGCTTTTAACAAATTACTTGCAATTTTTAGTAAGTCCGTACTGTATAAATCATTTTTAAAAAATTGTTTTTCCTGCAGAAAATATGATGTGATAGTTACTACAATTACTCCTTCCAGAATTTTTTCCGTTTACTTTTTAATTGTATGTAATGAACAGGCATAGTATAGTACAGTATGTACAAAGTACAATCGAGCAAGACTTGGAAATATGTGCATACAGATTGCCATGTGTGTTTAATAATGACTGTTTGGGTTGTGAGAAGGAAAAATTGAGTACTGTACAATGATATGCTTAGTTTGAATGTACAGTACAGTAGAAAAATCAGATGGTGCCCTGAAATTGTTGTAGCTACCAGGGGTAATTCTATTGTTTGTAGGCATATTGGCAACACTTCAATCAATCCATCATCTGCTTTAAATGTGTAGAAGAAAGTGTAAAAAGTGTTCTGTTGATATTTTTTATCTGTTAACATTGTTTATACAGTAGTTGGGATCGGGTTGTAATAATATTGTATGCCAAGAAAATATGATCAGTTTCATCTAAATTTGTTTTAAATAAAATCATATCTTTTAGAAACCTGAGTAGTTTTTCATTTCAAAGTGTGCCTCCAACAAATATATATTGTATTGCAATGTGCACTGTGTGTTTTGCTATGCAATTTGTGCGTTTATTTTAATAAATACTGATGCATAACAAGTTGTTTTGCCCAATGCTCACTGACCCATAGTATCAAAAATTAAACTGGTAAAAACCTGAATTTGCCTATCCTTGAAGATGTATTGTCTTACTATATGCAAAGTACCCAAAAAAAAAACATTTTTGAAATGAACTTTCTAATTTTGATGTAACATAAATAATCAACTTATTAAACATAGAAATTTACCCATAATTTTACAGCAAAAAGTAATAGAAACACTTCCAGTCACTAGTGTGTATTATTATTTTTATTAATTTTTTTTAATTCAATAATTTCTATGCTTAAGTTGATAATTTGTATGTTATTGCAAAAATAAAGTTAATTTCAAATTTTTTTTTAATGAACTTTTGTCATTTCAGGGGATAATACATCTTAGTGTTGGAGTTCACCTTCACTAATCACAGGGGTTGGAAGTCTCCCAGAAATCAGGACTGACTCCTGCAAGCAAGAATATCCCAGTAAATAACCCATCTTCCACAAATTTATAAAATTTGCATGCGTTTACTATGGATTAGTGTCCATGACAAAATAAAATTAAATATGTTCAGAAATTAATTCAACCAGATCTCCTGGGAGGGATTTCTTTCAACTTGGAACGCCTGTAATCATCACAAATATACTGTGTTAACAGATAGGCGTTACACAAGCTATATATAAACAGCAAAAATTAAATATACAGCAGTATATTTTTCACCAAGGAGTCAAAAATTATATTTTAAAAGGGCTCACAAATATTTACCCAAAAATTTCAATACAGTAATAGGAATCAATGACATGCCAAAACTACCCAAGTATAGCGGTAGTTCATGGGGAGAGTTTATGGCTTAGTATGGCCCAAATTGTGCTTTAGACCACAATATTAGGGAATGGCAATCAAAATAAGGGTATTTTCCCTCCCCCTGGTGGGACCACTATTATCTAAACACCAAACTTTAAAACCAATTGTACTTGTACAAACTCATTAATGTAATGTGGTTGGATTTATAGATCGCTTTATACCAAAGTCTCGCACAACTTTCTTCCACTCTTAAGGAGATACCCAGTAAACCGGTACCAGCTGTCGGTTCGTAATAGAGGCTGTGTGACGCAGTGCACCGGGGTAACCCCCAGTCGTCTCGAAAGTTCTACAGTGCTTGTTCTTTATACAGTAGTAAAAATGAGCAATTATGTATACTGGGTGTATAGTCCTTATTTGAGAAGACTTGTTTCACCGCCAAAACGTTAGGCGAGCGTGCCATTCAAACCAGCACCGATATTATGTCTGTAGGTTGCAGCGCCCTTGCCTTAACCGCTCGGCCATACTTGCGCCAAGTTCAGTACATTCCTCTCTGCTATTTTTTTTGTGTATATTTTTTACCTCGCAACACTTACTGTACTACCTAAACAGCACTTATATATGTTATGATGATAAATAAATAAGGCACTCAACATTTGGTATTCAAGCATGAATGTACATAATATTTAATCTTGAAAAGACAACTTCAGTAAAAAGCAACATTTATTTGGATTTGAAATCTCACTGGCACAGTTTATTGATAAAACAGTGGCTCCAAATTATTACCTGTATTTAAAAAATTATTTAATATTGGTAGTTATACTTCATTAAAATATGCAAGATGGGAATATAACTGGCCTAATTCTCCATTTCCAATAAAACCAGTCTAAGAAAATACTGTATCAAACATATATATACAGCTAAATACAACTTGTATAATATAATTATTAAAACAATCATTAAAATTAGGAATTGTGATAAAATTATTTCAATACATCAAGGATATAAATATTAGTTATTTTTTCCAGAATAAACTAAAATTATGTAGCACCAGTCATGTTCGGTTATTGATATTGTTGGGTTTCTATTATAATTAAGTGTCCGCATTTGTCTTGAGGCTGTAAGACCGACGATAGATGTCCACTTATTCTGAGCACTGTTGCATCAACAGGTGTGCACACTTAACTTAAGCTCTATTTTAAAACAGATGTGTTTCTGCATTTGCCCCGAGCTCTATTATTTTGATGGGAGTCCACATTTGCCCCGAGTTCTGTTACACTGATGTTTGTCTGCATCTGCTCTGACCTCTTTTACATCACTTTCCATGGTGATCAGTGTTACATCAAAGGCATTCTTTGGTTTAATCTAGTTTTAGACCTTTAAAGAAAGTTCCAACAAAATTATTATATGAGCTATTTAATAAGCTTAATGATTTCCTTTTTTTCTTAATTATGCATGGCCTGCTCAGTATAAATACATGGGTGAAAAGGAATCTTGTATACTAAATATTTTGTAGCAATGAAATTTGTAATTTGGCAGGTAAAAAGGGGAAAAAGGTGGATCTCCCAGATCTACCAATAGATCTGCAACAGAAATTAATGGATTTAGGAAGGGAAACTGGTGAAAACTGTCCCCTCAGATGGGCCAAAAAAGGGATGGTGAAATACGTGAAAACCGTCCCTCGTATCAGCCACAGATAAGTGCTGGAGGGAGGGGGAAGGTAATCTGCCAATGAAAGCAGATGGGAGAGGAGGAACACAAGAATCAAGCACATGGTCTACCACTGACAAGTGGAACAAAAAAAAATGGGTCAAAACCTTTCCCCAGATCTGGCACTGACAGTAGTTGGAAGCGAAAGTCCTACTAGTGGAAACTATCCCCAAATGTTGAGAAAATAAATTATCTATTTCATGACAGATCCGCGTAGTTAACTTACTTTTGAACAGGCTGTAAAGAGCTTGCTTTGTTCATTTGGTAATTATTTCTAAACTGTGCCTCAAGTCTGCTGAATATTCCACCAGCATACTGAAAAATACAACATAATGTCAGTTCTAACTAAAAAATATTTATTTTAAATATACAGAAATTCCAGTATTTTAAAAGATTACACATCTTTTTAATTGTTCATTATCATAGTCTAATTGTAAAATAGATAATTAATTTCATATCGACACAAAATCAAACTTGCTGTACCTCTTTCTGCCTGCTCTTCTCTACTCTCTCGGTTGATGGAGAAACACGCTGTTTAACCAGATAATTCACCAATTCATTCATTCGTTTTTGATCTAATAGAAGAAAAATTGTTCAGAATATTAATTAAGCCAATGGCTAAGCCCCACCTCAGGGGGCTGCCTATTGATTGACATGTTCTGATCTGTGTCTTGATTGACACCACAAAAAAGGTCCATTGTGTGCCACTGTCTTGTAATTACCATAGGTTGGGTTAATACACTGATAGCCCACTATTATTATTTGTGTTCAGTGGCAGATCCAGGAATTCAAAATAGAGGGACCCAGGAAGAGATTTTTCACACATGAATAGTCTAGACCAAATCAGCCCCACCATGATTGGGGTTGGGGAAAAAAAAGATGGTCAGAAATGGTACTCTCAGACCTAAATTTGAATAATATTTTCCTTTTTTTTTATAATTTTGAAAAAAAATGGGGGGGGGGGCTGGGCAAGCTCCCCCCCCCCATTTTTGAATCCACCACTGCTATTTAATAGAATGCAACCAATAAATGAACCCACCATCTTGTCTCTGTGCATCCTGATTGAAACGTAATGAGCATTGAGGATCCCATTTCTGTCGTACATACCTGAAAGAAGAATCCTATAATTATTATTTTACCAACTGAAAAATATTAAAAGCTGATTCATAGATTCATATGCAATTAATAGCAACACTAAGTAAGCAAAGGGTCTTTGTTGTGTCATGCAGCTAAAAAGGTATAATCCACAATGACAAGGGCTGTGAGATGAACCAAAATACCGGGCTAACCACAACCTGTCCAGTTGGTTCCTTTAAGGGGCATTGGTCAGTATTTGAAGAAGAGAACTTACGGAATATAACCAATGTTATGTTCAACAGATGTGCTTGAGGGCTGCTTATCCTTAGCACTGAATAATCTACTAGAAATTCTTCTTGTTGACTTGGGATGTTTTGAAGATTTAACTGCAAAAATATAAACAAAAGATGGTTACTGATCAAGATACATAAAACATTGGAAGAAAGGTGGCATACTTTATAAAAAATAAAAAAAAACAACATGATTTTGAAAACAATAAAAGCATAGTAACAAAGTATTGAGTGAGAAATACAACGAGAGTTAACAGAAAATGAGAGGTAGTAATTTAAAGAGCATTTTGAGTTGGAAATAAACCAGAATTTAGAATATGTAAAATACAGAGGTAGAAGGGGGATTGAGTGGGGGGAAAACCCCCTAATTTTGAATATGTGATACCATGTAGATATCACGAGATACTGGGAGGAAGCAAGGGGATAATTAGGAAATAAAGGAACCATGATTTAAATTTGGTGATACTAACCTTTGGGTAGTTCCTCATCACCAATCTCATCATCACTGTCATCATCTTCATCCACCGAAGCGGTTTCATATCTAGAAACACCACTCTGCATATAGACACAGATATTTATCATTATTAGTAAAATTGTGGTTCATCGAAAATGATGGATTGGAAATAGTTATTACTTCTTGTAAGGTTATTAAAAGGTATTGTATAATAAAGTACGCACAAAAATGCACACACAATGCTCTTTTAAAAGACAATATAAATATACAATGTCCCTTACAAACCCACAAATATAATACATAGTGTTCTTTATAACATCCAAAATTATGCATATAGTTTGCCTTTAAATAGCCAAAATATAAGTACACAGTGTGTATTTAACACCCACAATAATACATATACAGTGTCCATTTAATATCCATATTATACATACACTGTGTCCCTTATAGCATCCAAAAATACAGTGTGCATAATAATAGTTTCCTTTTAAGTAAAAAAATTGAAAACACATAGTGTCCATTTTAAACTCATAATGTACAAATACAGTGTACAGTGAACACCCATAATATACAGTACATACACAGTGCATACATACCTCTGGTCTTGCAAACATGGCATTATCGTCTGGAAAGATATGCTGAAGTTGGCCCTTTGTTGTTATACCCACATTGCTCACGCCAAGAACAGCCTCCTCTTCACTAAAAACATTTACATCTTTGCTTCTAAAACAACAATAAAATATTGTGATGCACTTGGTCTTTATAAAAATAAAACTAAAATAAAAAAATTTAACTAAAATTGGTTGAAAATTGTAAAGATTATAAAATACACCAAATTCAGTAAAGAATTTGAAGCCAAGACTGGACGGAAATGAAATTTAAAAAAGTACCTTTCATTGTCTTGAGATGGTGGGGGTATGCAAATGATGTCACGTCTTTGTAAGAGGATGTCCAGTGTCTTAGTATCAACATCATCTTCTTGCTGAAGATTTACCACATGATCACGCACACGGCAACCCTATGAAAAACAATACATCAATGACAACTATTTGCATGCATATTATGTAGAATCATTAGTGATATTTAATTGCTATCGTCTCCAATGACTCAAATAGAAAGAAATTGCCTTACTGTTTGAAGTTAATAATAAGTGTAAATAAACAGTAAAGCCAAGTTAGAAGAACTCAATTCTGGGTTGGGGCTAAGGTATGAAAATTTATGATTATGGCACATCTAGATGGTCTGAAATGGCACTGTCAGGCTTAAATTCTACTAATTTTTTTTTTCTCAATTTTTTTATTTTTCAAAATTTAGGAAGATGGGTAAATTTCCTGGATATTCTTGTTTGCTTGCGGGAGTGCGGGAGGCTGTCCCAACATCCAGGATACTCTCGCAAGTTGCAAAAAACTTGGGACCCCTGAAATAAATATTTTCTAATTGAATTATTGTCTTGGTTAATATAGTAGTTCAATGATATGCACAAATACATTGAAGCCTTGTTTTTTACTTAGCTAAAGCTTACAGTGTGCTCTTCTAAAGGATCAAATCGAAGCACATTGAGGTTGCAACATCCAAAGTTTCCAACTGATGTTGGTTTCAATCCATCACCGACAAGAAAGCGAGCAGTGTCTGGATGATAGCGGCAATGTCCAAGTTCTGAGCACGGAAAAACCTGAGGTTACCAAAAGCATATAAATTACTTCAACATTAAGTCAAAAAAATTGAACAAATAGAAGAAAT
This sequence comes from Anneissia japonica, assembly GCF_011630105.1. Taxonomy (NCBI): domain Eukaryota; kingdom Metazoa; phylum Echinodermata; class Crinoidea; order Comatulida; family Comatulidae; genus Anneissia; species Anneissia japonica. The sequence continues at coordinate 495,407 of NW_022752171.1, forward strand.
TAGTTACCAAAGCTATTCGGTACTCCAACCAAAATATAGTTACTACAGTTGTGTCCTGTCTTTTGGTAGAGACATTTAAGCCGTTGCTCCAGTGTGCAATATTGCCCATGTGTACATCAAAGAATGTAGTACACACTCAGAAAAGTGCTGTGGATATTTTTCCAGTATACTGCACACATCAACACCAGGAAGACCCAACTGAAAATAAGACTTTGTGTTTCTGTGGGTTATTCTTGGAGTTTTTCACACCAAAGAGGCAAAATTCAAACAAAAAAAGTAGGGGATTCTCGCTTGGTGTACTGGCCAATTCACCACCTGGTAGACACAACTGGTTATGCATCTATAAACTTGGTGCGTTTACCACCAATGGAAACTAAATCCAATCCAATAACATCCTTCTCATTTGGCTTGTATCCTTGTTTTTACCTGTTTACAACGAGAGCAGGAGAGGAAGTTGACTGTTCCCCAAACTTGCCAGTAAACTTCCTGCCAATTTTTTGTTTGATTCCGCAAACACAACAAGTATTCATTCACATCCCAACTTGGATCCCTGAAAATAATAAAAATAATGGAAGCATTAGTTACCGTAAATGCTGGAATAAGCGCCGTAGTGCTTATACAAATTTTGGATGCTTCAGTGCAGCGCTTATAAAAAAAATATTGGCGTGGCGCTTTCCATGCCCGTTCCCATGTTACCTATCTCACATACTCCTGTAGTTCTGTAGGCCTATCAGGTCCTACGTCATTGTAAATAATTGTTTATAAAGAAATGCTTGTATCTTCATTGTGTAATTTATTCATTTTAACACTTTATACAGTACATTGTGTTTAAAACCCTGTTTCTGAGAATATTTCATTACACACAGGGTATATACTCTTGATTAGGCACCGCGGCGCTTGAGAGCGGTGCTTAGCAAAAAAAAAAATCAGAATTGGTGCGGCGCTTATTCGATTGCAGCGCTTATTCGAGCACTGACGGTACTTTTTATCTTGTTTTGAATGTGCATATAATAATAGTTTATTGGTTTTGGTATAAAGTCTTTCACAATCTGAAATGCCGAAAACCTTTTTTTCCATGCTGATATTACAAAGATATTCTCCGTTATGAACACTTAATATACAACAATGGGTTCTTTCTAATATCGACGTGTGTGGGTGTATGTGGGTGTGTGTGGGTGTGTGGGTGTGTGTGTGGGTGTGTGTGTTTGGGTGGGTTTACACATTTATCTACATATGATCATCACATATTTTTCATTAAACAATTTTTTCAAGCATCACAATTATTCTATTCCATTAGGAATGATAAAAATCAAGATGCATAATTTAGTTTTTTTTCCTAATTTTTCACATAATAACTTACCTTACATGGTTAAATGCTATGTTGCCATGCTGATCTATTGTTAATCTGGAAATAAAAATATTTTTACATATTTTTAAAAATCAAAGTATTCTCAATCCATAATAACAATCAAATGTATTATTAAAATTCTATATTTTCTCAAATTATGTATAAAATTATCAAGGGAGAAATATTTGTTTTGGTAATTCACATGATTTCAATATTTGTAAAGGAGTATCTGCTCACCTTTTTGTCAAACATTTCACTTTACTCTTTAACTCTGTGGTTAATAATTTTTTACAAAATTGACATCTGGAAGATAAACAAAATATATTACAGCATATTAACACAGTTCAAGAAACAATAATAAAAACTAACATATTCAATTCATTTTCATTTTCTTTGAAGTCATCAAATTTACAACTTTATAATTAAGGTAAGCAAAATACTGTCAACCTACCTGAAGAGTGATGCAGCTTTTTGGCCTGGTTGAAAAAGATCATAGATTTTCTTACAGAATAGTTTACTGTCAAAAAAGTGATAAATGATCCTTAGAAAAATGACAGCGGAAAATTTCAAAATATTAATTTGCTATCTGTATAGATCTACGTACGACCTACTGACCTTTTGAACTTGTCTTTACGGTCTTTCACTCCATCTACTTCCACATCTGTAAACAATGCAGCAATCCTTTTTATTAAAAGAACAAACATACATTAGTTTTCATTAAGAAAACAATCCATGGCAAAAAATTTAGGCTAAAAACATGAAGTGCTATGCCACGCACTAAATTATTATTATTTTGAAATTTCCAGAAACATGCAAAAACCTAAGGAAGTGCCCTGGTAAAAAAACACATGGTGTTAAGAATATAGTTGATGTTATTCAAATTACAGGGTGTCATACCAAATTCTTTAAAGATATATCACAATATTTTCAAATAATACAGAAAAACAAACCTTGTAGTTAGGTCATCATTGATGCAATTCATGTTACAGGGCGTAGCAACAATAGCACTCATGTTGTCATGACAATATTCTATGCATTCTTGTACCTGAAGGTATTAATTGAAATTCTTCATTAAAATCCATCAGCGATGAACATTATCCGAAAGGTCCACTGATTAATCTCAGATAAGAAAGTATAATACATACTCCAAGTATTGAAATACACGCCATCATGTTGAGATTCAATATTTCGACATTAATTATGTCATCATCAGGAATGATTCCTGATGATGACATAATTAATGTCGAAATATTGAATCCCAACACGATGGCGTGTATTTCAATACTTGGAGTATGTATTATACTTTCTTATGAACATTATCATTATGAACAAGAATGTACACATCTAGAGGTGTGCACATAAGTATAATATTTGTATTGAAGTACAGTACATGTATGTAGATAAAGATGAACAGCACAATTTAAAAAAAAATAGGTTTCCTTACAAGATTCTTCATTTTCAGGAAATCCGATGAGATCAATATTGAAACAACATTACTGGCCTCTGAGTAAAAAAAAAAAAAGATTAGATTGTAAATTTACAAGTATAAAATTCACTAATGAATGTAAAGTTAAGAAATTTGTATTGTGTTCCTCTATATTTTATCTTTTTTAACATCTTAATGCTATTTTTACTGAGCGAGCCTCCCTGCTTGATGCAAGTTTGGAAATTGTTGGAAGCTCAATATTTTATGACACTAATGAAATATAGTATGGACAAAGAATGTTGCCGATTCTCAAGCATCTTGTTGATATATGTAGCATGGCTGCATGACCCCCCCCCCCCCGAATATATAACATACTTTAGCTTTGACCTCTACGCCGAGTGGTCTTCTGACTTCTCCACTTGGACTGCTTGGGTAAGGCTTTAGATAAGCTCACAGATAAGCTCTGTGTGACTCTTCTTATGCATGAGCTTTGATGGTGTGCAAATAATTAAGTGTTTGAGTGATTCAGGTCTGATTTAAGAGTTATGGGAAAAGTTCTGAGTTTGCCTTTGAGCTTGGTTGCTATGTAGAGACGTAGGACTTCAATGCGATGTTGGCTGGTGTTTGCTCATTGAGTCTGAGGACGTGATAGAAGAGGCGCCGTTGTGCTTCCAGGATTGTGATTGAGATTTCCAGGTTTGACATTTTACAGGGGTATGCGATTTTGATAAACAATATATATTAGGGTTCATGTTTTTAGTGATGAAGTTTTTCAAATTGCTTACCAAGTTCAGGCACAGTTTGTGTTGATGTAGGATCCTGTCGTTTCACAAACCTCATCAGCCAATCAAATATTTGCACGTCACAATGTACAGAGATGTCAACCTCTTCCCATCGTTGCAAGTTTGGAAATTGTTGGAAGCTCACTATTTTATGGCACTAATGAAATATAGTATGGACAAGGAATGTTGCTGATTTTCAAGCATCTTGTTGTATATGTAGCATGGCTGCATGACCCCCCTAATATATAACATACTTTGGCTTTGACCTCTACGCCGAGTGGTTTTCTGACTTCTCCACTTGGATTGCTTGGGTAAGGCTTTAGATAAGCTCACAGATAAGCTCTGTGTGACTCTTCTTATGCATGAGCTTTGATGGTGTGCAAATAATTAAGTGTTTGAGTGATTCAGGTCTGATTTAAGAGTTATGGGAAAAGTTCTGAGTTTGCCTTTGAGCTTGGTTGCTATGTAGAGACGTAGGACTTCAATGCGATGTTGGCTGGTGTTTGCTCATTGAGTCTGAGGATGTGATAGAAGAGGCACTGTGCTTCCAGGATTGTGACTGAGATTTCCAGGTTTGACATTTTATGGTTGATAAACAATATATATTAGGGTTCATGTTTTTAGTGACAAAGTTTTTCAAATTGCTTACCAAGTTCAGGCACAGTTTGTGTTGATGTAGGATCCTGTCGTTTCACAAACCTCATCAGCCAATCAAATATTTGCACGTCACAATGTACAGAGATGTCAACCTCTTCCCATCGTTGTGCATCCACTGATAAATACTCGGAGAAGTACTGCATCTCTTGAACAAGGAGGTCTCGTGGACACATGAAATCTCTTTTTACTGTAAAATTGGTATACTTACAAAGGTAAAATATTTTCAAATTGATTTTTAGGTGGGTTCTACAAAATTTTATTTTAAAACAGAGCCACCAATGTCTCGCAACTTTTCACTAGCCTGAGCAAATTTCATTTTTCCAGACACATATCATCTTTTGAGTACTTGGACAACCAAAAACACTGCAGATTTTATGTGAACCTTTTTTTTTTTTTTTTGGGTATTTTGTTTCCAAAGATTAGCGTAGGCTTGTACAACAAAAGGTCATGCACCAGTCGCAGAGCACAGATAAACACTTGTAGAGCAAAAAACCCTGGGGCTCTCAATGTCCCCCCAACAGCTGCCAAGTTCTCAGAAATTTTCATTTCAAATTTAGCGAAAATGGTGTATATACAGCCTTAAGTATCCATTCCATATGCTGACCAATCAGAGATGATAATCACAGTTAAGTTAAAAAGCAATTCAAATTTTCATTGCTAATATAGTAATGATTTTGTACTTACAATTTTTTGCTTCATCACAAACATGAATTACCATATTAGGTCTGAAAATGAAAAATAAAACTCTATAAAATTTGAAAATAAAGGAAATTATTATAAATGATTATTTAATATCATATTTAATATAATATAATATGGGACACTTACCCTTGGTCTAAAGTTACAGATTTTTCTTCTTCTGTCTCTGTAGTTGTTGTATCAGAACCCTTCAAAATCAAGATATAGTAAAAATCACATTAATTGTTTTCCTTTTAATACAGAAAACAAAATTGTTAAAAAATACAGTAAATCAATGTTACATGCAAATGAAATTAAGTAAGTCTTTGCACTTTCACTGATAATTTTGAAGGTGTTATAAAGCCAAATAAAATCTTCCTTTATTAATTAATTATAATAATTCCATTTACTAAATAATTTAGGGACCATCCCTCATTTTCAGAAGAGTACAAAACATACGCAACAGCAAGCACATTCCCCAATTACAGGCGGAATCAATTCATAGGAAATGATTTTTTTTATTCTATGATCCAGGATTAAAATTCAAGATCTGGGATTGGAAAGCAAACATCTAAACTACCAAGTTACTGCTCAACTCTAATATCTTCCATTATTAATGGATTACTTATAATTAATTAAACAATCAGTATGTACTGATATTTCTTTAAAACCAAAGGATGTACACATTGGGGTGTTGTTTCTTTCTTTAAAAATATCTTTTGCATTTTGTTTCATGGTATTAAAGGTATATTATTTAATATGCTTTAACGCTTTTTTTAAAGCTTTTTTAATTATAAATAATTAATAATATACCATATACACTGTGAAGGTATTATATTAGCTCCATGATAATACTAACCTGCATTGACTGCTTCTTCGTAATAGGTTCATTTTCATCTGGAAAATTAATATTGTTATATTCATTTTAAACTCTTTTATCTGACTAAAGCTACGTTCACATCAAGCCCGGATCCGGTCCGGAGCCCGGACAAAAAATCGTGAGTATCTATGTTTTTTTAATGCTGCGTTCACATCGCACACAGAACACGGTTGTATGCATTCGATTGGTTAGAACCAACCAAGCTTGTTGCTGATTGGTCCAAGAAAAAAAAACGTACGATTTCAAGACACAAATGGCTCTCAGATCCATCAGTCCAGATCCGGAGTCTGGATTGAAAATCGTACGAATTTGATGCGAACAGTCCTATTTCTTTATCACTGAACCCATTTTTCATGATTTTTTCTCCGGACTCAGGACCTGAATCCGGGCTTGATGTGAACGTAGCTTTAAACAGATTCAATATCTGAGGCACCAGTGTCATTATGCAACACAAACATTTTCTTCATTTATATTCTAGAATTCTTCATTAGCCTTTTTAGTAGTAGATCTAGAGGACATAATGCTAATCATGATTTTTTCGCTTTTGACTTTGACAATTGTAATTTTCCTTGCTAAAATATTTTTTTTAAAATAACTCCCCCCACTACTCATTTTCAAAATTCTACATTCAATTATGTTCACATATTAATTTGAGTTGTTTTTTATTAAGGTAATTGTCATTTAATCTTTGCTAGAGTACATATAGGCCAAGTTAAAAAAAAGTAGTTTCTCATATTAATATTTTGAAAAAAGGAGAATGAGTACACTTTTTTTTTCACTCTGAGAGGCAAATCTAAGATGGTCGATGGGAGACAGCTATTACTTTCTCACTTTTACTAAGTAGACACACACTGAAAGTAAATTAATGAAGCACTAGACATGATTCATACCATATGTATCCCCAACCACGAATGATCGAGAGAGGAATTTTACAGATGTTCGTACATTTTGTAAAATACAGTATAGGAAATTAAAAAAAAAAAAATTGGTGAGGTAGAGAAAATGGATGCGCGAGGGGCAAGAAACTCGTAAGTTTTTTTATTTGGCCTTAACACTGATTTCAATCCTGTTTTAGCAGGGAAAACAGACTAAAAAAACAAAAAAAAAAACAAAAAAAAAATAATTGCATGGATAACAATATGGCACTGCTTACATGCTGTATGATCAGAAAGTCTATGGTCATCTTTAATCAGCCCTTTAACATATTTGGTGAGGGGAGAGTGAGAGATGTGAGAACGTGGTAACGGTTGGATTCTCTGGGCAGCGATAGTTGAAAGGTCACCGACAGCAGCCAGATCACCAGCAGCTACTTGTAATTCCTCAAACCTCAGTTCACACTGAAAAATACTTAAAAACTTAAATACACATATTGATCGCCTCAGTACATATTCATTTAGATTTTAAGCAACACATAACTGAAGTACATGTGTATTCTATTTGACATGGTAAGTCCGGAAATAACCAGTAATACCTCTTTTGGTGTTGTGCCAGGGATAAGCTTGGATATTGCGTCCCAATTTTTGCTTTGTATGTCATTGAATTCTGTTGAATTCATAAATGTTCTTAACATCAGATCCAATGCAACCATTCTTGATGGGTTGTCTTTACGTGTAACACTCATTTCAACTAACAGCACTGCTGATTCTATATTGCTATCATTGACTGGGTTCCTGCAGGAAATAAAATAAGAACATTCGTCCTTGGCATTTGGCCTGTTATGTTGAGAATTGGCTGCACTGATAACATGATACTGAACATTACAACTTGCTTTATCTCGCAGATGAAAACTATGTTACAAAGTGCGACACCCTCCATGCTTTGACTAACCTCCCAGGCCTTACACTTAAAATTCAGCATGATTCATCTTGCAAAGTAAGACCTATTTATTTCTGCTTGTCCGTATTTTTCTGGTTCTCTTTAGAGGACAATGATTTCATCATTGGTTGAAAATTATTAAATGCAAAAAATACTCATTTTAAGTATGCAGACAACATAGACATCTTTGGACAATGAGAGAGCATTACAAACATTAAACAAAGAATAGCTAAACCTATCTCTGTGGTTCAAAGCATCTATTCCTCCTTTCAAAGGGGGAAAAAATTATTTTTAACAAGACAAATTATATAGTAGAGTAGTAGATATTGATAATTTTACTAGAATAGTTTAGTTTGCTGGAGTACATCTTGATGAGACCATCTTTCATATAAATTCATCACATAGCTATAAAATGGTTTGAAAAGTGTTACTGTTAGGTTCAAAGCGCCCAGGGGAAGTGACTAGGCCTAGGCATATGCATAGAGATAGCCAGGCCCATGGCGCGCCCAGGCCAGGCCGGCTAGGCCCTAGCCCTAATACTGGATAAACATTACAGTTCAAAACAAAGTTGTTGTATTGTAATACATGAGTTGCAAACCATGATGAGTGGTGTGAAAAAGTTTTAATAATGTTAAAGCTTAAGGTCTAATAATGTACTGTATAATAATCAAAATTAACTTGCCTCCCGCGCAGTTCTTTCGGGAATGTTGTTGTTTGTACGTTACGTGGTTGTTGTTTCCTGTCGTCGTTCAGAGAAGCGTGTAAAGGTCAAAGGTAATACACCAAGGCCACTCTGAACCATAGAGATATAATAAGTTGTTTAATAGCTCTATGCTCTGAACGTAGAGTTTAAGTCAACTACCACACAAAATGTCTGAATTCCTGTTACTAAATACTGATTTTACAGATATAAATGGCCGGAGATGAAAGGAAAACAAATCCATGTGATTTAGTATGTTCAGAAGCAAGGAATAATCAGGCAGAAGAAAGGTTTAAGGCCAAATTTAATTTAGAACTCTACTTTCTGGATAGGAGGAGGAGAGAAGAGCTGCTGTTCAGTGTTAGGCCCTATACAGATAGAGGGAAGGCTAGTACTACTAGGGTAGGCCTTGTAGTAGAGTAAAGAGCAGGAGGATAGAATAGAGAGACAACATGACGGTCTAGGCTTAGGCGTATCTTTATTAAAATTCTAGGCAATGCCTAGGCCTAGCCTATGTCTGATAGCTATAGGTCTAATGTTATGTAACTGTCGTGCACAATTTAAGACGCTTCCTTGCACAATTTGCAAACTGCAAACAAGGAAATCTTGCACAATTTGAAGACTGTGAAAGGATTTCTTTGCACAATGAATACTGCAAGATTGTGCACAGTTCCCAATCCCAAATCAAATTGTGCAAAGTGATTGTTGTTGCACCTGGTTGCACAGTTTCAAAATGCGAATACAATTTGCAAGCTGTTCAGGGGTAGCTCGTGCACATTTTGAGCGATTTGCACTTTTTATACTATTTTACTAATTTATTCTTCTGTTGATGACGGGCTTTAGGGAACATAGAAAAAATTATTTGATTATCACTCTTTTTTTTAAAAAAAATCGATGAGGGAGGCCGTTTTTTTTTTTTTTTGAATTGGAACAATAGATTTTCGCTTCTGTTTTTATCGATGATTAGGGACTGTTTATATTTGGCTAGTAATAGTAAATATTGTATAAAAAGTGGTTTAATTTTATAGTTTTTTAAAGAAATTGCATTTGAAGTCACAAAATTGCATTGTTATTTTTGTGCTGTTGAAATAATTGATGTGGCAAAAAAAATATCTGCCCGCATCACTATTTCCTGAATTTTGATGCAGACAGGAGTGATAATCTAATAAATTTTTCTATTTTCCCCTGTCAAAGCAGAATCGTCTGAAGGTCATGTGTATGAGTAGGTTGTGGCGCGGTAGGAGGGTAGGTGATGGGGTGGGGATATGTGTTGAGATTTTGATGGATATTTTGGGTCTAAATATTTTTTTGGTAGGTTCTTATATTTTTTTTAACTCTTTTTGTAAAAAAACTTTTATAGCATGCATGATGACTTACATTGATGTAGGCCTAGGCTGCCTATATTCATTCGAGTTTATTCCAGCACATGGCTGAATTGCGTATGAATCAAGGCAAATCAGCAACAGGATGCACATCTCCGCTTGCGACCATAGCGTGTGCGTACAGTCCTTTGATCTTTACAGTGGCATCAATAATCTGATATTAGTTGCAAGTACAGCCGTCAGTTATTAGTCTATGCGTGCCATACGTTTTATAGTGTTATTTACTATTTTATTAATTTTGGGTATTTCGCATTGTCTGTTACATCTGATTTCTTTTGAACATGAGCTTGTTAAGTGGTTCTATAAACTACAATTTGATTCGTGAAAAAGGCCAACAAAATGAATAGTTATAAGCAGATTAAAGTTTACAATTTTTATAAAATTTATGTTCTTATGTAACATTACACTGTCATTTTGACAGTGTTGGACTAAGGTGCACAAAACAAACATTTTGAGTGGATACAGAAAATTTATTATTTTTTTCAAAAAATATGAGTCGAGTGGTCTTGGGTACTCTAATATAGTGGTGGCGCCGGCAGGGGCATCTGCTCTCCCTTTGGACAGGTCTGGACCCCCTGTTGTCCGATGCCATGACTAGGTCATCGAATATAGAATTTTTTTTAATAGTAATTTGCCTATCCAAATAATGTTATTTTGATTGATAATCCCTAATATTGTAGTGTAAAGCACAATTTGTCATCATACTAAGCCATACAAACTCTTTCCCTGTGAACCCTACCAGGAATTTTTTATTTCAGGCCATCGACCGAGGCTCTAGTCGGCCCCGTGGTTTGGACCATCCGTCAAACCTGTCAGACCCCTTGTTTGCAAATTTCTGGTGCCACCACTGCTCAAATGGTGAGACATTCTCTGGTGCATGAAGTGAAAGAAAAGGATAGATTTTAATGTTTTGGAATGTTTAACAATCTTAACAAAAATTCAATACAGTAGCATTTTTTTTTTTCAGAAAACTTTCAAGTGCTACTGCATCTGCATTTAGTCATGTATTTGCAGAAACCCCTCCTGCATTTGGCATGAGTGTGATGATCAACACTATAGCAAAAAAATACAAATCTGTGCCAGGCCTGTCAACCGATGTGGTCTACAAATGGTTGCAAGAAATTCATCAGCAGGGCAAGTCGAACAAACAGCACCTCCTTCTTTGTGTAAGTTGTGCAATTTCACATTGTTTGAAACATTTTTTCGATTTGGCCTTCTTGTGCCATGTACTATGAATAATCTGCAATGTAATTCTTAGCAGTTAGTAAATTAACCATTGTTTATATTTTTGTTTTTTCATAAATTTCATATTTTTGATAAATAAATTTAATATATGAATCTCAATTTTAAATAAAATTATTTATATATATTAATCTCAATTGTAAATGAAATTATTTAATTAATTTTTATTAGGGAGAAACTGTTTAGAATTTTTTAAATTGTATTGTTTTCTTGTAGATTTACATGGTACTATACTAACTGTATTAATAGGCCTACTGATCTTTTTTTGTAAACTCTTCATGTCAACCATGTGTTGTATTTTTAAACCGATTAAATAAAAATAAATAAAATAATAGTTCTGTCTCTGGAAAAATAGAATTCAATATTTGAAGTGCTGAAATTTGTATTTAAGTAAATTACTGTATCTGCTTTAATTAAAATATTAATATTTTTCCTTGCAAATTTATAGATTCAGTTCAATTCAATTTTATTACCTATAAATGCCATTAAGTGCAATTATCCGCATCAACAATATTCATTGACAATGGTTATAATAAATACAAAACAAGATAATAATTATTAATAAAAGGATTTTTAATTAATGGACCAATTAAATGTATTTAAAATTAAATTATCGCTTGCTTAATATAAGAAGTTGTGGCAGAGAATGGGGCAATGTTTAAATTATAATTTAGGGATAGTGAATAAGGAAGGGGAGAGCTTTGAAATCGAGACGTTTTAGCACTGAATCGGTGATGGAATGATTGACGGTTTTTACGAAGAGAGCCATTGCTCTGATAGGTGGAAGGAAAAAGTAAGCGGATGATCAGCCAATTTTGCAAATAAATTTAAGAAGAAAGTACTTGTCTTTCTTCAAAAGGTGTGATGTTAAATTGTAAAAATTTTGTTTTTTTAATTTATTGAAAATGTATTCCTGGAACTTTATTATGTTTTAAATATTTTTTAAAATTATTTTGTCTTTCCCCACGGGCCGCCTATTAAGAACCAGGGAACTACAGCATAGGTAGACATTTTTATCATTGTATGCGGCCAAGCATGGCACGCTATCAACCAAACTGTTACACAGAAACACACTCGCTGAGCAAACTGTACTTGTGTGTGATGCAATACAGACCGGCCAACTCACCCGATCCTGTCGGTTGTCACCCGATATTTAAACAAATCTCCAGTTCTCCCGATCAAATGTAATTTTCACCCAATTTTACAGGCCACCCCCCTCCCCAAAAATACTTCGATTTATGCATAATTCGATTGATTTGATCGTTATTATTCAATACATTTGCCACCTGCTTGCTTTGCGGTGCAATAAACAAGCAGCCATTTTCAATTCGAATGTCGCCACCAACGGCCAATGATTTGTAGTGACGTGACTTTTTTGGTATCTTGCATCATCTTTTGGTTAATCTGGAAACCTCCAGATTTTTTGGTAAATCTCCAGATTTTTTTTAGTATTCTTAAAAAAATCTCCAGATTTCCATGACCCAAGGGTTGGCAGGTCTGGCAATATGAAATACAAGAATACATAATAGTATGTTGTTTTGTAGGATATTCGACCACCGCACGAGTACAACATCAGTCATATTCCTGGTGCACTTCAACTCGACCCTGACATCCTCGACATGAAAGCTGTTCAACAGCTTCTTATCACACATGCAAGAAAAAATGGTAAATACACATCACCGCAAAACTTCTGACTGAACCTGGGTCACTTTTCCATTGGTCAGTTTTAGGGTGGGTTACAATTAGATTATTTATTTATTTCAGTTTTAGGCATACAGTAATTGCCAAGAATATGCCAATTGAGTCCTTTTTTTCTTTTGTTTGGTTTTAGAGTGGATTACAATTAGATTATTTATTTATTTACTACTACTTATTCAGAAGACATGAATTGTATTTTTTTTATTGCCAGAAATAAAGTTTATTGTATTGTATTTCATTTTTAGGCATAATTGATAAAGATAGGCTAATTGGGTAACTTTTCCTCTGGTTTGTTTTAGGGTGGGTTACAAGTATATTATTTATTTTGTTATTTAATTTTTGCGCATAAGGGCTAATATATATTTTTAAATAATTATTTTTGTAGAATTTCCTTCTGATGCTGAGGTGAAAGTTGTAATGTACTGTTCAGTCGGATATCGGTCCTCTGTAATGGTGAATCGTTATCTGGAAAGTCATAAACAGAAACTTATAGGCAAGTGAATTTTGCTTTATTTTAATATTTATTCTTTTCGTATTAGATGGAAATGTGCAATGGAACGAAATAAATAGAGAAGAAAAATGAAAGGAAGTGTTAGTAAATTACATGAAGAATTATTCAAATCAAAAAAATGGATTAGTTGCAATTAAATGATGTAAATACCCAATGTCATGTGATATTTAATCCACCAATCAAATAGCAAGGATATATTTAACTGTGTTGTAATAGTAAAACTCTGAATAGAAGCCCTAGGCTTCTTTATTTATTTTTTTCGTTTTTTTAGGACCCTTGGGATGGGCTTCTTTTGGAGTACTTTTGCAGACTAAAGATTGGGGGGGGGGGCTTTTTTTCAAAATGAATGCTGTAAATATTTAGAATTTCTTTTATACAACATTTTTAAATTATGGAATTCAAAATTATATTTAATATTTTTTTCATTTTAATCATGCTAGTACAATAATACTGACTTACTATCATGATCATCAAAGATAACGTCAATCCGAATGTACTGTAAGTAGGTCTCTCTCGAAAAGAAGCCTGTATTATCTTGATTGGAAGTCCATGGGTTTCTTTTTAGAGATGGGCGTACAGTATCTAAGTGGGTGCGCGCGGGTGGGTGGGGGCACATGCTCCTCCAAAAATTACTGGCGCCTGCATCAACACTCACACTTCAAGACTCCTAGATATGCCACTGGAGATGGGCTTCTTTTAGCGATTACTTTTGCAGACTAAAGATTGGAGATTTTTTTTTAAGCTGGGCTTCTCAAGATTGAGCCCATGGTGCTTCTATTCGAGGTTGTACAGTATATAAACTGATGAGTGCCTATCCTTGCTACAGGAAAAATGTACATAAAAACTACATAGAAATGTAATCATAATTATCTTAATGAGTGGTGGTTGATATGTCTTTACAGATGAAGACACGTTTAAACTCTTCAACTTGGAAGGTAGCATCTTCAAATGGGGAAATGAGAAACGTCCATTGGTTGATAAAGACGAACAAATCACTCAGCTGGTACACCCATTCAGCCCTATGTGGGGTAAAATGCTGTTTAAGGATATAAGGGCCTAAGATTTTTGTCATTTACTTATTTAGCACAATTGTGGGCCTTGTGAAATGCAAAACATATTTTTACATTGAATATGTTAGGTAGCCTTAAATGATAAAAACATAATGTTCAGACATACAAGCTATACCATTCATTGAGATATACATCTAACATTATTTTCTTACTGTAATTTTTATTGGAAGCTGCATATTGATAAAATACATGAATGTAAATTTTATTTCTCATGTTCTTATCATCATTCAATCCATCTTTTGATTTCTGTGTTTGTTTAAAATCTGTAATATCAAACTATATAAAAGGTCTGTAATGATGAAGTGGAAAAAGCTAAGAATGCATGGATGAACACAAGTGTGCGTACTGTATTCTCTACCTCTCATATCAGTCGACCCAGCTTTGGAAGGATCAAACAATTTTAACCTTGTCCAAACTATCAAAAACTGTTGTATGCATATATATAGTCATGATGTGGCTATATATGGTCATGATGTGATGTCATCATGACCATGTTTAAGCATGTCACATGTTTTTGTCAAATAACATTTTATAGTCCAGGTATTTTAGATATTCCCAGTGAGATACAGATCAAAACAATTCCTTTTTTTACTAATGTACAGACTTTACTACAGAAATACTTCGATTGATTAAAAAGCCAACTAAAAGGTGTAGATTCTAATTGTTATTACTTTAGGATGCCATTATTTGCATTTTTTTCTCTTCTTGCTCCACTTACTTTTACTATAGCAACACAACTTAACAAACTATAGTTCAATTCCTGTTTTTTGTTCAATCCAGTTAGTTAACTTTGTTACGTTGGTCATGACATCATGTTGCCCAACAACACCGCATCCATATCCCCAACTAACAATCCCAAATTGTACCCAGTGTTCATCTCTGTCGTTGCTCGCTGGGATTTTTTTAACAACTGGTCCTCCTGAGTCACCGACACATGACGACGGATACCCATTCCCTACACAAAACATGTTGTTTGTCAAAAAAGGTGCACCTGGTTTACCAATATCAAGTTGAGTCTGTCTGATGTCATTTTCACAGGTTCTCCACCTAACAACATCCAAATAGGCTTGCTGTAGAGCATCATTGTTATCGTTGGGTCTTTCACCAATAGATCGATTTTTAGTTTCGCCCCAGCCTGTTACTACCATTTCATCTTTTGGTACCGGTATATCTGAAACTATCAGAAAAGTAGAGATGTTACATTATTGTTAGCATAACATTATCTGGCTTTTCATGGTGGAAGATCAAGAGTAATGGAATAATCTTACCTTTTGTTCTGTTTGGTAAACAAACTGGACGAATGTAATTACCGAAATCAATAGACGTATTGAGCTGCATGAGAGCAATATCATAATCATAATCATAATCCTTTGAGTAATCTGGGTGTGGGATGATTTTTGTTATGGGCATTGTTCTTGTATGTAACAACTCGTAATCATTCAGGTTCGTATAACCTGTGAATAATAATGATAATAATTCGAAAATATCTTTCTATTGCACAATAAAAACATTCATTATTTGTTTATTAATACACCTAAAAAATATTCTTGTCATTTGATATTTTATAATTAATAGTTAGGACTAATTTTCTTCTGAATGAAACGGTCTATCTTCCAAAAATGAAAACATTGCTTTAAGCCTGTTTTCCACTTGCGATTCATGCGCATGCGCATTCACACTTCTATTGGCGTTTTTGCTTCAGCAAAGTCGGTAGTTCGAACTGCAAAGCGAAGAAAGTGCGCAACCAATCAGAGCTCAGGAACCACGCCTTCGATTCACGCGAATAAATTCGCCCAGTGGAAAAAATGCTTTAGGTAAAGCAAAGATACTAGAAATACAAGATAGAGTTCTCGCATTGTAAAAATGAGGCGGAAGTCGTGCCCAACGTAGGCGGCGCCCTTCTTTTTAACCATGCCAGTTTCCTATACTTCGTGCCCAACGTACTGGGCGCCCTTCTGTTGCTAAGTGTATCCAGACGCAAAAGGCGCCCTTCCTTTTCCACTAATGAAGGAAACTTTTTCACTAAGTGTGCGTCCGGCCATGCGATTCTGCGCTGTATTGTTGTTTTATTCTTTACTGATTCATGATTATGCTTTAATTGTTTTGTGTATTATTTGGATAATAGCAACGATTTCTACCGCCACCAAGGAGGCTA
>NW_022752171.1:511811-516262 GCF_011630105.1 Anneissia japonica
CACTTTTTTTGTGTGGAGAACTCTATCTTGTATTTCTAGTATCTTTGGGTAAAGGCATACATAGAGACATTAAAGCAAATTAACAGAAAAATAAGTTGCTCAAAAATACACAAGACAATATGGTACATGATACACACCGAGCAGGGGCGTAGAAAGGATTTTGAAAGGGGGGAGCCGTTATGCGAGGTACGTAGGACCCGGTGTTTGGGGGTTCCAGGGGCAAATCCCCCTGGAAAGTAGCGCGCTCTAAAGTTGCAATAAACACATCATAAATAATATTAGTAAGCCTAACAATAATTATATAAAATTCAACAGTGGTGGTGGATCCAGGAATTCAAAATAGAGGTGACCCAGGGAGTTTTTTAAAAATCACGCTTAGACCTAGGTTGTGTCATTGTAGTAGGCCTGTGTATAACGTGTGCTGATGCATATTTCCATAGTTTTGAGAAGTATTCATTTTAAGTGATCCCTGGAAACAATTTGTATTGCCTAGCAAGAACAAGCTTTAAAATTTTAACACTGTACAAAGTGGGGGGGGGGGGTTGTGTGTGTGTGTGGAAGGGAGCCACGGCTCCCCCTGTATCATCCCTGGCAGGGAGGTATTTTATACCTCCCTGGATACACTAAGTTTTCACAGACTTCCCTCTATATAAAAACATCTCGTGTGAATTTGAGAAGCGGCAGCAAAATGTCAAAATCTTGACTACTCATGAGACTAATGGATGGATTCTGTGTAAACCACAGGGATAATCCACGAAAGTCTGAAGATTTATTTCCAGTGGGGTCCTTCTGGTGGTGATTGGGCAGTTTGCAGGAAGGTAATCCCCTACTCTGAAGACTGCACTATGGTAACTTACATGTCAGCCCCCCCATCTGAAACTTAAGGAGAGCAGCGATGGGAATTGAAAAGAAAATATTTTACTGCGCCTTTTCTTCATTTTATTTAGTATTTATTGGCCAATGACATCCGCATATAAATGACAGGATAGAGGAGAAACCATTAAGGCCAACCGGGTCACATGAAGCATTGAATATTGAGGGTAAATGACAAAAAAAAAAGATTAGAAACGCTGCTTTTACGCTGTGCAGTGAAAGCATAGCCTCCCAATGGTGTGATTTTTCTATGAAAATTGATAAAATACAATATTATATTCGATACACACCGAGACCAACTAAGACTTTGGTATGCCACAATCCTTGATCGATTCTCTGAATTTTTTTGTTGTCGTAGAAGCAGTGAGCCGCTGTAAGAATCCAGTTACTTGATATAATAGAACCGCCACAAAAGAAACCTCCTGCCTGTATATTGAAAATAACGATGATGATAAATGTAATGTGGTTCGATTATATAGAGCTTTATATAAGCGCTCGAGGTGTGGACTAGTTCGTAGGCTGCAGTAACTTGCTGCTCCCCTGAGGGTCTCTGCGTCTGAGCTACCAGGTAAACCTCTCGATCCTTCACAACAGGGGATCCCCCGCCCCATTCGTCTCGAAAGATGTTCTGGGTTCTTTAAAGTGCACATGAGCCAAATTGTGTACACTGGACCCGACACTGCCCACAGTGTCGGGTCCAATGCGCATACAAAATACTTTCTTTTCAGATTGCAAATGAAGTTTTAAATTTGAAAAGACTGTTTAGATTATGCACTGGGTTAACTTACAGAATAGCCTCTTGGATCAAAGTTATCTTCTTTCCTTTCCCATAGTGCTACTTGCCATGGCCATGCTCCTTCAATTGCGTCTGAGCCACCTGATATCCTAGCCCGAGTCTGAGGTGGTTCTGTATGTCCTGCTACACCACATGCGTTGTAGTCTACGGGAAATTAAATATATATACCGTCTGTCAGTCATAAATCCAGGAAAACTTCAAAAATCAAACAAAACTTGAATATCTCATTTTCGTCCGATAATAGAAGATATATAATTTTATAAACGCACAAGTGTTAATAGGAAATCGATTGAGTCAAAGAAAATATCAATTAAAATTACAAGAAAATTCACATTAGCTCATTCAACACAGTGGCAAAGAGGAAACGTTTGTAAAACGTGTTTCTACTGCATGGGTGGTGGGAATCTCCCCACCGTTGGAGAAGAAACCAATCGTCTTGGGTTTTGGGAACAATACTTTGGAAACAAGCAGAAATCCTTAAAGGGTTATCCTGAAATTCTCTATAATTGTTGTTATGACTCATTTAATTTCTGTACTTGTTTAATTGTCAGAACTCTGATATAAGTCATATCAAATCAACTGTCTGGGAGTGCCATTTCTGGGTATTTAGAGGGCCTATTATAAATAGTTTCGTCGGGACTATAGACATTTTTGTAAAAAAAAAACAAAAAAAAAAACATTTGTTTTTTTACAGTCTGAAAGTGCCATTTCCAGGCATTTAGACGTGCCTCGTTTGGTTAAACTTTGCTCTAAGCATGTTAGGGCTTAAGTAGGCTTAGGTGTGTGGACCTCTCGGGAAGCTTGAAATACCTTGGACCCCTCGTCAGGGAATTTCTGCAGCCGGGGTGTTTTTAGTAATGCTTATCAAAATGTAAATATCCTGCAGCGGTTCATCCCATTGTATGGCAGCTCCTCCTACAGCCATTCAACCGACCAATCAGCAAAAAGCTCTCGGCGACAGCGTGTTGCGATTGTATGGAAACCAAGCTTATAATATAATAATTTATTGGCTCACTCTTAAAACAGAGGAACACTCTCGCGCAGGAGAGGTTCAACCATACAACAGAACAAAAGTTTCAAGTAAAGATAAAATTCATGAAAAAGAGACAATAATAATAATAAAATAAAATATTCCAAATGCAATAATAATAATGATAATAATAATGTTATACTAAAGTATAAAATCTTAACTAAAGTGGAAAAAAAATAATAAAAGATAAATAAAAACACACATAATATATAGCCAATGTATAATGGATGCGTATATCAAATGTACTACAGAAGTATAATGCATAATATCATGTAAAGAAAGAAAAAACAGATGAACTATTAAAATTATTAGCAGGGTAATTTAAAACATTTTTCGTTGTTCCCATGCATCCTTTAGATATTCTTTAATACATTTATCAAAAATTGAACCAACCAAGAGTGGAATTTGTGGAGAAAACATCTTCAAGCAAATAATGAATTTTAGATCTGGTGATCCATTGGAGAAATTTTCCAAATATTCATGTAAATTATTTTTAAATAGAGCAATTTTAATTTCATGGAAGGTCTTAGCCATAATATTATAAAATTGTGGGCATTCTAATAGAAAGTGCTATATATATTTTTCACCGAGTTTCATAGTTTGCAAAAACCTGTGCTTTCATCATACTTTTCCTACCTTCTACCTTACTTTGCTTGCTTTGAAGTCAGTTTTATAACAGTTATGTTTAAAAAAAAAGGGTTTTTTTTTTATATATATATCTGAGATATTCATTTAAAGTTGATTTCTTACAAGCTTTTTCAAACCATTTAGGCCTATATCATCATTTGTACAATTTATGATTTTAAAATCAGATGAAAGGTAAATTGATTGATTTACACAAAATTCAAGTGTTAAGTCATTGCATGCTTCGAAAGAAGCTGCTTACTGAATGTTAACCATTTTAAACACAACGTACCAATCTGCTGTCCCACAAGTTCCTCGGCAAGCCAATCTAGTGCATGGTAATTCTGAAGTATGAATATGTGCTCATCAGGTAGCTCTGTCGACGCTATTCCGTATAACTCATCATTCCTCTCTGCAACATTAATACCTATGACGTATATTTCTACTTTGTAATCCCTTTTGAGTTCCATAGCTGCATCGATTGGGCTTCCACCGGTATTAGAAGCACCTATGCAACAGAGAGAAATATCATTAGGCCAAAAATGTTTTTTTTTTTTTTTTGTTTTTTGTTTTTTTTTTTGTGTTTTTTTTTAGTTCTTTTTTTTTTTTTTGTTTTTTTGCCCAGGCATGGTGACTGGGATGAGAGCAGACTCGCAGCTGGCATTTATTCACTATGGACTTAATCCAGGGTTCACTGAATCCAGGGTTCACTGAATCCAGGGTTCACTGCCAACAGGAACTTTCAAGAGTATCAATCAAACTTAACAACGACCAGTCACTGACAGAGCCAGGAATGCGCGCTTGTCCCACGAACGCATTGACCGTATTCAACTGGTCGTTCTTCGTTAAACCATGGAGGTATTATTGAGAAGGAGATCACTCGGCAACAGATCCCTTTGACGCGACAAACCTATGTGTTCCCCGCTTTTGGATCGCGCGCGGGCGTATTACCCTATGATTCACATTTTTTCGTTAGCAACAACTTGGCAACGACATGCATTTATACGCTTCCAGCATAGCAGTTGTGCAATAAAACGTTTGATTTTAACCCATTAAATATCTTTATAATGAACAATGTTCCCCTGATTAGATTTTTTCGGGCTTTTGGTATGTTATTATTTGTATATT
>NW_022752171.1:516297-516567 GCF_011630105.1 Anneissia japonica
AACGGATTCCGTAAAATATTTATGTTAAAATTACTTCTGTGTTCATTATAATTTTGTCTAAAGATTGACTGGTTCGACTATAAAGCTAAGTCAGCGTAAAACTGAAAAATCCTCAGATTTTGGATTCATTTTTCGAATAGTTAACCCTCGTTAACCCTAAAATGACTTAGTTTATTATAATCCTTAATCATTTATTAATTAATATCTGTTAAAATTAGAATTGGCGAATTTTGGCCAATTTAGGAAAATTGAAGTTGAAATATACTATAC
>NW_022752171.1:519334-526413 GCF_011630105.1 Anneissia japonica
CCTTTGCCCCCCCCCCCCGACCCAAGACCCCTGTTACGCGCCTGCTTATAAGTTGGGCCCCCCCACTTTGAAAAACGTTCCGCCGGCCCTGTTACTTACCGTCAGTCATGAGTATCAACACTCGCTTTGGAGGCTGTACTCCAGGTATATTGTCGACTCTTTCCCATTTGGCATCCGCTAAGGCAATCATGTTAAAGATTTCCTCCAATGCAGCTGCCGTTGATGTCCCACCAACCTCTAATAATAATGATAATAATAATAACGATTACAGCGTTACATTATTCTTATTAATAATAATTATTATTATTATTGTATTATAATAATCAATTTATCATGTTCGTCATCATAATATCCACCATATTCATTGTCATCATCAGCAGCGCATTATCAGCATCATCGTCATCACTATATTATTATCATCAACATGACCATTATCATCATCATATAGTCATCATCATCATTTTATAATCATTATTATCATACATAATCATCATTATTAAAATCCTTTCCCTTTGTCATTTCACTATAAACACCTTCCCTTTCAGTCACTGCTTTTCATCTTTTAATTTATTTATAATCAAAAATAAAACACCAATCATTTAATTACCTGTCGGATATTTGAATGCGTCTAATTCATCGAAGACCCCTTCTTTTGTATCATGAATTGTCACATCAAATTTGTCACATAGGACGTCAGTATATGACAGTGCACCGTACCGTGGTCCTTTTGGTCTTCCTGAAACACCTGTCTATACGGATATTTATTATTCGTTTAGTTCAATTTTACATTCTTATCTTTTTGTTTCTTTAAGTTCTATCGTTTTAGATAGAGGGATGTATTTCATCATAAACATAAAACAACACAATAATCTTCCGTGTTACTTATGCTCCATCGTAAAACCCGGCACCGCATGGTGAAATTACATGTAGGCCTACCCTCATTTTCGTTCAAACTTATTCTAGCGGGGATTTCAGTAGGGAGATTGCGCAACCTTACGAAAAGGATAACGAATACTTCATTATCCTTATCATTCGTGTCTAAAACATTCTTGACAATATGTTGTACGAGAGCTGAATATGATCCTTGATTCATGCAAAAGGCATGAATCGCCTATCGTTGTAACAGATATTGTAGGGGAAGGGTTGTCTAACAATTTGATGACGTACCGTATTCGTTAGAATTTTCGTAAGCTTGCGAAAACTATCGGTCGAAAATATTTAGTTTTCGGTAATTTAAAGAAATTTTTCTACTACATGAGTAATTAAATTGATTACCAGTTAATAAAAAAGATCTATCCAAAGAATATAATATCCATATTTTCTTATGAATATGATAATGCACCAATGTTATATATTGAATTTTATTGTTGAAATTCATTAGCATCATAAGCCACCAATTTAGCCATAAACAGGGACACCAGATACAATTTACGGGGTTATTTTCAGAGACCTGCTATGTGACTCGTCATCCTGCCTGTGGCCATGTCACTATTATAAGTCATGATCAAATTGCTGATGACTTTCGTTGGGAAAACAGCCGCGAAAGCTACAACTAATTAAAACTGACATTGAAAGGAAAAAATAGACTAATCACAGGCTTAAAATATTAATAAAAATAGGCCTATGATGAGAATGCTAATGATAGTGATATTGATAATGAGAGGATGATGATGATGATGATGATGATGATGATGATGATGACGTCAATTAGAACACAGAACACTCATCTAAAAGCAAATGGGGTTTTTTTTTTCTTGGAATTGAAAGTACGGTATCTGATATTAAATAAATGGTTTTCTGTGTACATACTTTTTCAACTAGAGTTTTTGCAAATTTAACGGCGCGAAGGAAGTTGCTTCGTCCTACGCTTGCGGACCCGTCGATTGCCATATACATTTCCAATCGTCCGCCATAATTTAAATCGATAGTGCGCCCTCTAGAGTCACCATTGCTTTCTGGGGCTTCAGTATCTTCCACAAATTTGTCGAGTACTTTTCCAAAAGTGTTTGCAACTCTTGCGGGGTCGTCATAATCCCCCTGGCCTGTGTTATAAACAACATATCGTAAATTATATGGTAAAGTGGAATATTCAAATGAATTGCCTTATGCGCTCTTTAGTTTAACACATACAAATGGTCTCTGTGGCGGATCCAGGAATTCAAAATAGAGGGGGGCCCTGGAGGTACTTCCACAGATGGAAGATCTAACCACCTCAGCCCCACTATGGTTGGAGTTGAGGTAAGAAAATTTGTGATTATGGCACCTCTAGATGGCTGGAAATTGCACTCTCAGACTTAAAGTTTAAATATAATTGTCTTTATATCTCCATTTTTAAAGTCAGGCTCCGGGGGGGGGGGGGAATTTGATATGTTGTAGATCAGATTTTTCTAAGACAGAAAAAAGTTGTTTGACGAAGAACTGGGGAACGGATAATGAGATACAGATTTTTGAATATTTAAAAACTGGGGGGGGGGGGGAGAATGGTGGGAAAAGGGTAATTACGCCCCTTTTTCCCCCTCCGGAGTCTGACTTTAAATGTGAACAAGTGGGGGGGGGGGCGGCTGGGCCCCTTGAATCCACCACAGGTCTTGCGTGTGATCAGTAAAAAAAACACATTGTTTTTGAATATTATAATCCACATAGGCCTACCTCTACAGGTAGGTTGTGTCCCACTCCACTTCCCTGTCGTCAAACAAGTTCGATTTCTCGAGCCAATAAGTGAGAATCCGCTATCACAATAATAAAGCACAGTGTCTCCACGATTATAGCTCTGGCCTTGTTTTCGCCCATTCATAGGAATACCTGGATTTTTACAATCCCCATCTGAAACGTAACAAGAAAAAATGCATTTATAGACTTCGGTTAGGCAGCGCCTGTGGAATTTTTCTGTGCGTGTTCTGTACTCTTGGGCTTATCATAAACAATCTTTTTGATATCCTCATCGCATCTATATACAATTTATAACGTGGGTCTAATAGTCATCGGAAACAAATTTACCGCCACGTTCACAGATTGTATTGTAACCACTCCATTTGCCGTTCTCCTGACACTTGCGTGACTCTGAGCCAATCAGGGTGTACCCACTCATACACCGAAATCTGACCTCCGCTCCGATGAAGTACGGCGGTTTGCCAATGCGATTCGAATTCTCCGGGTATCCAATATCGTGACATTTTACCTCTAAGAACCAAAACAAAATTAAAAAGGATTATTATTATATTGTCATAAATTGAATAATCGAATAGTTTCATCTGGTTTGTCTATTATGACTGTAGAACTCGATAATAAACCAAGCACAAAAGATGTAAACTTACTGTGATTAGCTCACATAGTCTGACAAAGTCATACATCAACGAAACCTCGATGATGTCAAGTATTAACAATTCAATGTTAGGGAGCTTCGATTGCACGACGGCGGTAGGACTGTTGAACGTACTTATGTCACATAAAGTCATCTGCGTATACGAGCAATTTCGCCGAATTTAGGGGGTGGGGGTTCATACTTTTTTTTCATAAAACCCTAAAAAGAAAGGGGGTGGGGTCATCCTCTGGGAAAATTTTGATTCTCAGATGGCGGGAAATGAGCTTTCCAGACTTCTGAGGTGTCTTTTAATGACTTTTAAGTTCTTCAAAATTCAAGGTTTTCCTCTCTTGAAAACGGTCAGGTAAACTTTTTCATTCTTATTATAGTAAATAGGTCTGTTATATGTGTGTATACACATATACATGGAAAAAAAAATAGTAAGTTGCATACGTACGTATTCTTTTTTTCCATGAATCGATAAATTAATAAAGGGGCTCCGGGGGTTTTCCCCATGGGAAATAATTCAAAATTCATGGTTTTCCCTTCTTGAAAACGATTCCATGGATCTTTGAACCCCAAAGAGAAAGGGGATCCGCGGGTCCTCCCCGGGAAAAATTTGATCGCTAGATGGCAGGAAATGAGCTTTCCCGACTTCTGAGGTGTCTTTTAATGACTTTTAAGTTCTTCAAATTTTAAGGTTTTCCCCCTTTTATCTTGAAAACGGTCAGGTAAACTATCTCATTCTTATTACAGTAAATACTAGTAGCCCTATTATGTGTTTATATACAGTACATGACCAAGATTGAGTCGCTACACACATATTCTTTTTTCAATGAATCGATGAACCCCATAAAACGGGGGTCGGAGGCCCTCCCCGGGAAAATTTTGATTATTTGATGGCAAGAAATGAGCTTCCCGACTTTTTTATATTCAAGGTTTTCCCCTTAGGTAAATTTTTCTCATTCTTATTACAATAAATAGGCCTATGTGTGTACCGGTATACAGAGATTTTTTAATTTTTTAATTTTAATTTTTTTTAATTTTATTTTTTTTCCCAAGGTGGACACACTGACCCCACCCCCCCCCCCTTCCCAGATCCGCCCCAAGGAAGAGCTGCTATTGTCCATAACGATACCATAATATTAAAGAGGTAAGGTGCAATTTACAGTTCAGTCAAACAAATTTAAGGTGTAATAATCGTTAATAATTTAAGTGCAAGCTAATTAACACGTGGGCGTATGGTTACGCATGCGTAGTATGCGTAAGTCGTAAGCAGATAGCTTTTGTTCGCTGCACACGCTATGAATTTGCCAAAAAAATCAAACACGATAGATATTTGGCGTAAGCGCCACGCCGAATGACAAAAAAACCTTCGAAATTGCACCGCACACGAGAGCTATGTGCGTACGCCAAATGCCACGAATGACACTTGGCGTAAGCAGATAGCTCTCGTGTGCGGCAGGCTTAATTTATGCATGAGTGAATCCGTTCTTGCGTCACATCGTCGCACAAATCAAGAGCTCCCTATTAATTATACCTCCCTTTCTGTATTTTAACACACTTTAACACCAAGTCTGTAATCTTAAACTCTTATTTTAATCTTACCAAGTGTTATCATCTATCCAACAGTTTTAGTTATTTTATGTAATGGACATGTTTAATTGTCGAATATTATTGAATAAATTCATTGGATCCAAGCGATAAGTGTGTACTAAAGGTTATTCTAGATGATCCAAAGTCAAGTGTAAAATTAAGATGTTACTCACTATTAAATTGTCTTTTTACTAATTGTAATATCGGTTTTAAAATGTGATGTGAATTTTAAGTGTCTTTTCGATAGTACTGTGTTTTATGTGAATTCTAGGTGTTTCATATTGTCCAAGAGAAAACAAATTTCCAGTGTAATGTTGGACAATAAAGGTTATCTTACCTTATCTTATCTATTGTGTTGGTTTATAATCGATCAAACAGCTCTATAGTGTTATGATAATGATATAAACTTTTACTACGTTTCTTACTTTCACAAGTTGGTGGCGGGTTGCTCCATTCGCCAATTAGCGAGTCACGTGATAGACATGACTGCCACGATGAGCCCTTGATTCTGTAACCTGGGAAACATGAATATTCAACAATGCTTCCAGTTGAATATTTTTTACCGAGTGTAACTGTCGAGTTACCATTGGCGATGGTTCCATTAGGAGCATCACACTTTGCCACTGTAAGGAATAAACGCACATTTTTAAAATCACCAAAAATTCAACATTTTACGGCTGAAGAAGTTTGCTGAATCCAAGTGGCAATAGGGGCGCTAGAGTTTCTCTGACGAGAAGTCCAAGACCTCTGAATGGGTGATGTGTCCACATCCAAGTTGACGCGACCATTGTGGCTGAGTTGAGCACTTCAGGAATAATAGACTAGAAAAAAAATCTGAAGAAAATGAGTTAGGGGGAGTGGAATGTTAGAAGCAATCCACATAGCCAGATATCCTAATTATTCCTTCCGGTCACCCTAAGCCCTGTTGACACTTGATTTTACTCCTTGTATACAAATGGCGGCCATTTTGAAAAATGGCCGCCAAATTTATCTAAAATGTGCATAAAATTGAAATTAAATAAGCTACAGATATGATTTTGGTGTCTAAACTCATAATTTCTAGACAGGCAACAAACTAGACATATAAAAACTACTGTCACTCAAGCCAGAATGGAACATAATTAAAAATAGGTGTTTATTTGTTTAAAAATAATCGCAAAATATACTTACTTAAAATGTACATAAAATAAGAAGGAGTATTTAAGCTAGTTTTCTATGTAATCCAGATAGATTTTTGAGCAAAAATAGATTTTATTGACTAATTTTATCATTTTTACTGCGCTGAATTAAAAAAAGTTAGGTGCCATTTTTTTTACCAAAGTCATCGGCCGCCATTTTGAATTTCAAGATGGCTGACGCAACACATAAAACATGGTCATGATTGGTGTCAATGGAAAGCAGTGGCGGATCCAGGGTGGGGGCGGGGGTGGTTCAAGGGGTTCGGACGAACCCCCCTCTGTGAAGAAACGTAACAAAATACTATTGGGTCCTTGCTTACAACACGCATTACCAACCGTTTCTCGCGCATCGTGCGGGACGGTCCCGCTTCAAAGTGATTTTGGATGTAACACGTATTTGGAAGCGGTTTGGCGCAGCGTGAAAGGTTTGGTTTCCCAACCTCGAGGTCGGTGTTTCAATCACTCGCTGTGCATTTCGCTTGTGTCCTTGAGCAAGGCACTTTATCTGCATTGCTTCTCTCCACCCAGGAGTATAAATGGGTACCTGGTGGGGTTGCTTGCTCCTGCGCTGAATACAGCAGCAACACTTAGCATGTGAATCCAATGACCAGGGACAGAACCGCTTCGTATCTGCAAAGAAAGGCGCTATATAAATAAATATGATTAGATTAGATTAGATTTGGCAGAAACACAAGCGTGATCTTAAATTTGTCACGCATTTAGTCCACGCATGACGACGAATAATCACGAATTCATTGAAAATATATTTAAAATTAGAAGAAATTGGTTTTATAAAAATTATAAAACAATCATGCAGTAACTTAGAGAGCTTCGTTATCGCGTTTGAGATTCAATTCACCAAAAGCTTTGGCGGCGCGTGTGGTCTTGCGCGTTCATTGTCACAATGTTGATTATCCATGAAGCTATCCAAAAATAAAAACAAATTAAATTAAATAATTTTGATTAATTTCTCATTATAAATAAAGACAACGAAATTCCTAATA
>NW_022752171.1:526461-532975 GCF_011630105.1 Anneissia japonica
GGAGCATAGTTTAAAGAACCCCTTCTAATAAATCTGCCAAATATTGTGTTTGTGGGATTTTGGTCTATTTGGTTTTTTTCGGAAATTATAGAAAATGTTACGTATTGTTAAGGCGTTGTAGGAGAGTGCTGAGTATCAGTGTTACTGTAAGTAAAAGTATCTAACCCTCTCCAGGGCGCATTTGGACCCCGGACTTGGACCCCCTCCCCCGCCATCCGAGAGCTCACGAGTTACGCAAATGGGTCCTGTTTATTTTATGATATGCCATAATTGGACTTTATGGGACAATACATGAAACACTACACCGTTTCTGATATATAAACTGCAATACATTATTCAGCATCGGAAGAGCATTCCAACGATACCAAACACGACTACTTTTGGGTGAGTTTATATACTTATTCTTATTTTATACACATTTTAAGTATATTTTGTGGATATCTTAAAACAAATAAACACCTATTTTTGAATTATGTTCCAATCTGGCATGAGTGACAGTAGTTTTTATAGGTCTGGTTTGTTGCATGTATAGAAATTATGATTTTAGACACCAACATCATATCTGTAGCTTATTTAGTTCCAATTATATGCACATTTTAGATAAATTTGGCGGCCATTTTGAAAAATGGCCGCCATTTGTATACCAGGTGAAAAATCAAGTGTCAACAGGGCTTAGGATGACCAGGGCGGATTAATTAGGATATCTGGCTATGTTGACTGCTTCTAACATTCCACTCCCCCTAACTTGATTTCTAGGCCTCTTTTTTGATTTTTTTCCCCTAGTCTATAACTAGCTGTAGATGCCCGGAAAACTCATTGAAAAATTGGAAGGTGGTGTGTGGCAGCAGTGGCGTAACGGTGAGTTTCTTTCTTTCTCTTTTTTTTTCTTTTCCAAAAAAAAAAGGGTGGGGGAGCGGGGCTGCCCATGAGTAGTAAAGGGCTAGGTAGTATAAAAGGGCCCCTTTTGAGTGGGGGTCCGGGGCTGCGCCCCCAGCTCACAGTTGTTTACTTATTTCCCAGGCGAGTCTTATGTAATCTGATCCTCCTGGGTATAGAGGCCAAGCAAAACGATGCTTTATAGGTCCTTCGAAAAAAGACTGAATATTTAATATTTAACATAGGGCGCAAATTTAAGCAGATGGTCAGCTAAACGTATTCAATTGCAGATTTAAATAAATTGAGCTAGAGTTAACGTCTTCGTTCGATAGAGAATTCCACAGCCGGATTGACCTAAATGAAAAAGCCTGACTTTTAATAAGTCCCACAGTGCTGATGTTTGATCTTAAAAGAGTTACCTCTAGTTCTAGCACCCTTATCAAACTCCAAAAATAAACTAGAGATAATATGTTCAATAGAACATGAACCCAGTCATTTTTTAAGAGATCCACTGTGACTTTTAACCTCAACCTGTGAACACCTCATGTTTGGTAGAAGTTTGTCTAATGCAATTGGTCCAATCGTTAGTCCATAGCAATATTTGATAATTTCACTATAGTGACCCTTGTGATTTTTGACCTATAGGTGAAGAGTAGTTTTTCATGTTTAGAAAGTCCTAAGGATCATTTCTGGTAAATTCGAGCTCAATTGGGCTATTTTGAAAATTTGACCCTGATGGCCCCTATGTAACCACTGATGCCAGACAGGGGTGTAGGAGGTGTCACTGGTTCTTAATGATCAAATTTGATTGAATTCGGTTCAATCGTTTGCCATTAGTAGCATTTTGAACCTTTGACCTATGAACTTTGACATATGGGGTGAAGAGTATTTTTTCATGTTTAGCAGGTCCTAAGGATCATTCCTGGTAAATTTGAGCTCAATTGGGCTATTTTGAAAATTTAACCCCGATGACCCCTGATCCCAGACTGTGGTGTAGGAGGTGTCGCCGGTTCTTAATGACGAAATTTGATTGAATTTGGTCCAATGGTTTGCCATTAGTAGCATTTTGAAATGTTACTAGAGAGAACAAAAGAATAACCCTTTAATGACCTTTGACCGTAAATCACTGAACAGCATAAGACCCTACATTATGCCAATACATATGTGCCCAGGACAAGACTGTGCTATGATATTTGTGACAGAAGAAGTCTTTTATTCATTTTTTTGAAAGTTGTTTACCCTAATGACCTCTATGTGACCTTTGACCCCAAGCAGTGAACACCCCATGTATGAAAGGTGTCACCGATTATACTGACCAGGTTTGGTTGAAATCGGCACAACCGTTTGGCACTAGTAGCGTTTTGAAATGTTTCCAGAAAAAAGATAAAAATTACCCCTTAATGACCTTTGACCCCTTATCCCTGAACACCCTATAGACCCTGCCTTATGCCAATGTATATGTGCAAAGGACAAGACTTTGCTACGTCATTTGTGAGACAAGTAGTCTTTTATAGAATTTTTGGTTTTTTTACCCTAATGCCACTTATGTGACCTTTGACCCCAAGTTGTGAACAACACATAAATGGGAGGTGGCACCGGTCCTACTGACCAAGTTTTAATAAAAATCGGTCCAGTAGTTTGCAACTAGTAGCCTTTTAAAATGTTGCCAGAAAGAAAGAAAGAAACTGCTAGGAAACAGAACCCAGTCAGCATGCTGCTGACTGGGTAAAGAAAGAAAGAAAGAAACTGCTAGGAAACAGAACCCAGTCAGCATGCTGCTGACTGGGTAAAGAAAGAAGAAACTGCTAGGAAACAGAAGCCAGTCAGCATGCCCAGTCAGCATGCTGATTTCTGGCGCCACCACTGCGTATAAGTGGACACCTGCTGTGTGTATATGTATGTTGTATGTATGTATGTATGTATGTATGTGCGTATGTATGTATGTATACATATTACGGTACATAGGCAACCAAGACAATCAACGACAAACAAATATGATGCTCAGCTCAACAATAACTCGGGAGTCGAAATTGAACCCAGGACCCTGGGATTCGATGGACGCACCTTAACCACCAAGTACAGCTACACCAAACCTGTTTGTCTATAAGCGAACAGAGATAAAGTGGGGCACGACCATGGATAGATTTTTGGGTGAGAAGAAGAATTTTAAAAATGATTCGCTTATCAACTGGAAGCCAGTGAAGAATGTTTAAAATTAGCGTGATGTGGGTGAACCTTTTAGACAATGTTACAACACGAGCAGCAGAGTTCTGAAGTTTCTGAAGGTGTCTAATGCTACTAGCAGGTAAACCATTGAGCAATGCATTGCAAAAGTCAAGTTTGGATGAAATAAAAGCATGAACAAGAGAAGCAGCAGCAGAAGATGAAATGTAAGGTCTAATGGAACGGATACGGCGAAGATGAAAGTAACCCGATCGGCATATAGATGATATATGGTTGCTGAAGTCAAGATGTTTGTCAAATATGACCCCTAATTTCCGGACCGAAGTAGAAGGAAATATGTTAATACATTACAGTTTATGTTAATTTCAGGAACAGTGCGAGTACGAGTATAGAGTAAATGCCTCTATAAACTGCAATTTGATTTGTGAAAATTGACCAAGAAAATATAAAGTTATAGCAATAAAATTACATGTTCTTATGTAACATGTTCATAGGCAAACATTTGTCAACCGTTTCGCTAGGAACTGAGGTTGGTGTGAAAAAAATGTATTAAAAGTAGCACAGGCAAGGTCAGAAGTTGTTTTAAAAGGGATGTCACGCTTTGCAACACAAATCGTGTTGTGTAAACAGCGTAACCACTGTCAACATATGGCCTGTGTCAGAAAGAAATGCTAGCCTGAGAGAAAAATTTCTCGTGATTGTATAAAGGCCAACTCAGACAGCGTCGGCCGACGAAGCCCGACACGATTTATCGTCGGGGACAGTCTTAAGCCGTCGTGAGAAATATTAAACATGTTTAAAGCCCCATTCCCGGCAAAATTTCAGTTTTTAAGAAAAATCTAATTTTTGTATAATGTTATAAATATTTATAAATATAATACAGAATTGCTAGTTTAACTGAATTTAGACATTCCTAAGAATGAAAAAAATGTAAAATAAGACTGAAATTTGATTTTTTTTTGTGTTCCACACAAAAAATAAATGCGGATGAATTTTTCATTTTGATTTTGCGATAGGTTGTGAGAAGAAATATCGTAGGCGCCGAAAACATTAGCCTATCCAACGCTGCGTTTGTTAGGGGGTGAGTTTGTAAGGGGCGAGTTTGTAAGGGGCGAGATTGCAAGGGGCGTGTTTAATAGGGGGCGAGTTTGTAATTGGCGAGTTTGTAAGGGGCGAGTTTGATAAGGGGGGGGGGCGAGTTTGATAGGGGGCGAGTTGACTGGTTCCCCCGAGATGTACGTCCTTCTGTTGAATTGCCTTGATGTGTCCTATAATAACACACAGTACACACTAAACAGCACAATGGACGTGTAGACAGAATAAAGTGCGCATGGCAACTGATGAGGCATAAATTGACCAAAAAAAATGGTTTTGAATGAGTTCTACAATATATGGTGTACTCTGTTCGAAATACAGCCACACCGGTGTGCGGCTGACAGACGATTGTCTGGAAAAATACGTCTAGTGATAATTTTATAATCGGGTGAGCAAATTCAGCCGATTAAAGCTGCAAGTTTCAGGTTATTCTTTACCTTAATTAATATTCCTTTATTTTACATGGAAGCTGGCTTGTTGATACCGGTACTGTAGGTAGGCAACCTAATCCAAGTACTGTGCAGTTTAAAATCATTTGAATCATTATAGGGAGTTGGATGGCCGAGCGGTTTAAAGCAGTGGCCGGGGCGCTGCAACCAACGGCCAAATCGGCGCTGGTTCGAACGGCACGCTCGCCTATGTTTTTCGGGTGGTGGGACACGTTTTCTCTCATGGTTTTTTTTTTTTTTTTTTTTTTTCTTTTTTGGCTCGTGTGCACTTAAAAGAACCCAGTACATCATTCGTGACGGGTAGGGGAGTTACCCTGTGTACTGGTCCACACATCCCCTGTTGTGGACAGACAAGAATAGCCGGTACCGGTTTACCGGGTAGCTCAGACATGAAGAGACCCTTAAGGGAGAAGCAAATTACTGTACGGGCTAGTCCACTCCACACCTCGAGGGCTTTGAGACTATAAATCGAACTACATTACATTACATTGCATGTTTATTTAATTAATGTAATTATTTAAGATTGATCCAACAAATAGAAACCTTCAAAGTGTCAGGCAGGCTGAATGGGTTCTAATATAATGGTCTTATTTCCAAGTTCCTAATCTACTATAACGAGTCTTTACTTCATCAAGACAAACGTATTTTCATCAACAGCTTTTGAAGCAGTGACATTCTAAAAATTAATGCAAGTAAACTGGCTATGTCGATAATATAATTTTTTTTAAATAAACTATATACAAAATGATGAATGATGATAGAGATAAACTTACTTGTAACTGAGACGAAATAATATGTGTGTACGTATACACTATTCTTCCCTTGTAATGTGTGTGAAGTACCGGAACTGTTTCACCATTTCCTTCTTCATATATTTACATTATAACAGTTCCCTCCGCTTGTAAAATTACTTTGACGAAAGCAACACGTGGTACACTTCGGACTTCCTTACAGTAGCAGGTGCGGCGCTAGCGATTCGCTTCTTCAACATGAGGTCTGAACTCTCACAGGCGCGAGCTGGCCCCAGCCCCCACCCCACTTTTGGAAAGTAAAAAAAAAGGAGGAAGGAAAAAGAAATAATTGATCGCCCAAAACGCCTCAGAGGTTATTTTCGGGCGTCTAGAAAACAACAATTTCGAGGGGGAAAGCCCCGGACCCTACAGTATTGTTGTCTCGATCGGCACTCCTTTCGGACATCTCTGGATTCGCCCTTGTCTGACGTCCCGCAATAGGGCGTCAGCGCAATTTGAAGAATTATATGCACTTCAAATGTTCGGAAATGGCACCCACAGTGTGTTTTCAAGGGGAGGTTTTCTGTTCCCTTACCTTGACCATTGGCCGCTTGTAGTGCGCCGCCGCTTTTAATTGTGCATTTATATTTTTATTCAGACACTACACTTTCGTACCAGTGGCACATTCTTGAAGGACGGAGCATCCAAGATAATAATATAATTACTTAACATACTATGACATGGATATAAACATCAATTCGAAAAAACAATACAGTAAACTAATTAAACAGTGATATAGATATTTGATAAGAGTACGTAAAACTGGAAGAAGTGTGACCATTAAATTACAAAACAAAGAACATTTCTTAACTAACTTTCTCTTCCTAACTATTGCAAAACGTAAATCAGCCATCCTATCCTGACCCAAAACAAACTCAGAAAAAAAAAACATATTTTGAAGTCAGCTATAGAAATTAACAATGGAAAAGCACGACTTTACAAACGAAAGGGAAAATAATATAATAATAGAATAATAACTCGTGTGTTTGTGTGGAAAACGTGTTTGTAAACATCACGTATATGCCTTGTTCTGATTGGTTACTTGAAAGTTTGATTGACAGTCCGGAAAGGTCTATTGCCTTGATACCATAGAGATATAATAAGAATACTAGAGCGCTA
>NW_022752171.1:533117-553484 GCF_011630105.1 Anneissia japonica
TACACAACTCTGCATTGCTCCGCCATCTTGTCAGCACTCTAGTTGTTTAATAGCTCTATGCTTGATACGGATCGAGCAAAGATGAACTGATGCCGCCATTTTAAAAGTTCTTTAACGCGGACGCAGAATGTGCACGCACGCCATGATAGGCCACGTGCGTTGTTACCTAGGTACACTTACGTTTAGTTCGTATGCTAGGATATCGGTGGTATAGGCCTACTTGATGGCAAACACACACTGGCGGCGAATTATGACCAGATAAAAATCCCAATATAGAATCATATATTATAAGGTACGTTTTCTAAGTAAAGTTGTGTAATAGATTGGTAAAAGATTATTGTCATCCAAACCCAGAACAGCACTAGGCCTAGTCGAGTCTTAAGTTATGTAAACCAGAAAAATCTATAGTGCCTTTCTGTGTACTCTCTCAACAAAACGATTTAAAATACTAAACTCAAACATTCTAATGAGTTTGGATTAGTTGGAAGTCCTCAGAATTGGTAGTGCTAGACTCTGGAGCTGATGAAGTGCGCAAATACTGTCAGGACTCATTTTTGGGGAATGGCTTGACTGTATTGACAATTGTTCGTGTTGATGTTCATTGTAAGGCAGAATGAATATTGGGTGCTCTACCTTTAACATTTAATTCAATAATATTACTGGGATGTGTGACGTTTTGCTTTATGTATGTGGTTACCAGATTCACCATGGATCCCGTCACTCAACCTGAACCCGAAGTGCATGATGGCGCTGATGTCATCCCATATCCAGGGAGTGAAACACGACCGTCTAGTGCTGAAGTTATACTACCTCCCGCTGCACTCTGCTTAATTATCTTACTCGGTATGAACATATGTATTTTATACGAATCTAAATAAATTGTAAATATAATCACCCTTAAGCCTCTACCAACAACTAAACTAAAGACAAAGTAGTAGTATTAGCAGCAGTAACCTTGGCAGCATCAACTCTCCATACTCACATCATGGTGGCACCAGCAGGCTCTGTTGGCACAGGTCCCCGTCGGAAAAACACTGCTTTGAAGGACATTTTTACAGTCTAAAGAGTGCCATTTCCAGGCATATAGAAGTGTCTTTTCTTAACATTTTCTCTCTGCCTTGTGGCCTTTTTCTCTCTCCCTCGTCGTGAACATTGCACCCTCGTAGTGGAATTTCTGGCGATGGCCCTATTCCCACTGTGTAGTAACGCTGGGGCCGGGAGGCATGTGGCTTTCTGAGACTGGAGGCCCTTTTTGGGTTCCGGTCGCCAATTCTATTGTGGAAATTTGGAAGTGCTCATTTTAAATCATGTTTGTCATTGAATTCTAAATGTTTTTAACGACGAAATAAATGATATGATAACAGTGGCGGATCCAGGAGTTTGAAATAGAGGGGCCCAGAAAGGGACTTTCACAAATGGAGAGTTTATACCACCTCAGCTCCACCATGGTTAGGGCTGAGGTAAGCCCTTCCTTCTTTAATCTACCACTGGATATACAGTACAATGATACTGTTTATGTCCTATAGGCGATGCCAGAGACACATCCTTGTATCAACAAAGCCCTTGGATAAGGCCTTCGGAGCCCCTAGCAGGGGTGGCGCCAGTGGGGGCGGGGGTCAGTACCCGTCCGGGAGAGGTCCCCACCACTGTCGGGGAAAAAAAACCCACAATTTGTGGGGGGGGGGGAGAAACAAATATTATATGTATAATTGTCTACATAATTGTAGACTATCTATAAAATCGATTAAATAATCCTTTGAAACTCCTAAATGTCATACTTTTCGTGGACTTCGCCCACTGGACCACTTTCGAAACAGTTAGATCGACGCCCGACCACGCTCACTTTGCTCTCGTCGGGGACATCGGCACCCCTCTCCCCGTGGAGAACCTTCAATCCTAGCACCACCCCTGAAACCTAAGGTCTGGGCCCCTGTGAGACCGCCGCACGAGAGCGCATGCGTTACGCCACAGGCTATGCCCAAGCTGCTTCTCCAAATTCTGTTCATGTTCATGCAATAATAAAAATAATAAGGAATTGATACTATACTGGTATTAAAGAATAATAATTATTTTGATTCAGGGTTACTTGTGTTGATGGTGCGTTCCGCACTAGCTCGTATATCAAGATCAAAAGAACGTGCTATCCAATGGCAATTCCTGTCTCGCCCCAGTGTCAAGGGACTTTCTCAACATCTTGGACTATCCAAAGCTAACAATGACGATCAATTCTTACAACAACAAAAATTCATCAGTCAGATAAGCCATCAATCATGTAGGTATTTGTAAATTTTCATCAGTATCAGCATCTGTAATGAATGAACAAGCAAGCAAGCAGACGAAAGAATGAATGAATGAATGAATGAACTTACGAACCAACGAATGAATGAATACCGTAAAACCTCGAATTGAAGCCCAATGGGCTTAATCTCGAGATGAAGCCCATTGGATGGATGAATTGGATGAAATAGGCTGGGATGGGTACCTGCCTCCCTTCCTTGAATCCGTTTATGTATTGATAGATTTACTGATTGATTAATAGATGGATTTATGTGTAAAGTAGATGGATAAATGAGGTTGGATGGATTGAAAGAAGAGGGGTGGATTAATGCAAATATAAGGCATAGAAATTCACAAAAAGATAATGTTCATATTTATACATTTTTTATTTCAAACATATTTATACAGCATTAAAACATATCAGGTGGTTGTTAAAGCCTGTTTTTCATATGGTCCTGTTCAAACTTATACTATGGTTAATTAACAAATACGTTCAATAAATACTAAATTCTAATAAAGCAGAAAAATGGATGGTAAAAGTACGCTGCCAATATTTTACATGCGCGCTAGATTTGTTGCAGAAGTAAAAAAATATTTATTTGATATGTATATTTAAAATTTTGGTTATTATTATTTTTATTATGTTTTATATTTATGTATAATTTTTATTCATGTTGTACGTCCGTCCATATTCAACAGATTGTAGTATCCTTGATTTAAATTCCTTGATATTATTTTATCTAGAAGGTGTTAAGCATTTGATTAGTTATTTTTGTTAACTAAACCTTACCACCTTTTGTCAATTATTATATAACTACAACTATTCTTGACAATAAAAACGTTGAATACTGTACACATCATTATAGAAATATAAATACCTAATATATCACACACAGTCAAGATATTTAAAGAAACACGTATCCGCAGTCATGAGCACTATAAAATTCCATATACATATTACAAGCCTACGTATGTACGCGAAAAATTTAAATGTGGGCCTCTCTTCTCTCTCTTTTTTTTTCATATCACAACGACTGTCCAGTCTTGACGTACGATGACGTAAAAGTAATTGACAGCATGCATGGGCATTCGAACCGCCCCCTACAGTTGATTATTATCGCTGGACCAGCTTTGCTTTCCCTGGGATTTTGTCCCATAGTTCTGTACATGTATACTCCGCTCGTCTCTTATTTTTGGCCAGCTGAAAAGTTTCCTGACGGTGTTCCGGATGTGAATGATGCCATCGGTAAACCATTTGATCAATTTATGAATTAATTTAATTTGTCATAGGCAACCAAATAAAACTAGATGTATTGATTTGATGTATTAATTTGTATCTTCCAAGCCTTCAACAGGTTTCGGGTGACTTTTAAAAAGGCTATGTTTTCGTGGTCATGTGCAAAATAACGAAAAGCAAATTTTAACTCAAATGGCAATAATGTATGTTTCGGATTTTACAGTTTATATTGTGTATTAAGTATTGTAAATCACTTATCAATTTGAAAAATAATTATTTTTCAGCATGTTTCTTGGCCCCAGCTGGTTTGGTTTATGCGTAAGTTTAATGCTCATTCTAATTACTAATCAAATTATAGCAATACATGATAATAATAATAGGCCTAATAATAATAATAATAAATATTAAATAATAATAGGCCTAACAATGATAATAATAATAAATATTATTTAATTGTTATTATTATTACTATTATTATTATTATTATAAATACTACCGTACTATTATTATAATAATTGTCATTCCATTGATATAGAAGTATTACGATACAAATAATAATACTGTAATATTAAAACTGTTGTGTTGTTTTAGTAAATGGACGGGTGTGCAGCGCTTATGCTAATATTGAACATCAAAATATAATTGAAAATGTTCGTTGTCGTTGATTACACAATAGGCTACATACTAAATAATATCATTCTCATTTAATTTTAGAACTTCGTTTGGATTTTCCTATCAGTCAGCGTTGCAAAAACAGCGGTCGTTGCTCAGTAATATCTCTCATGAATCAAGTTTGTTAGATAAGCTTATGTTAATGACCAATCAAATGTCGCTGATCTCAGACAAAATGAAAGGAATGGTAAGTTTTTAAAGTAACATGATGATACTGATCAATCAGCTGGTCTTAATTCACCTTGTAGTTGTAATGAAAGCCAAAACTAAAAGTGCATGTTAATAGTAGAATATTTTATAACGTCTTCCACAATAAAATCGTCTCAAGGCGTGACAGTATTCAGACCACGAATCATATTTAAGAACCGGACAAGAAATTAAAAAAAAAAAAAAAAAAAGTCATTCAGGTAATGAAGAAGTAAGACGGCAGCCAAAAGTGGCGTTGACGCGTCCGCCACTACTACTGTTTGATCAATAATAAATCAAGAATATCATTAATATACATTGTCTTCTTAGGAGATCGAAGAATTTAACCTGGTCTAATTTAAATAAATTTACATCTATATTGTCTTCTTAGATTTACAAGACAATAAAAGAAGAGGTTTTGTCGATTTTCTTGCAAATTCAACATCCAGAAATCATAAAGTGTACTAGTTTTGAGATCCCTCACTCCCCAGGTCAAGTGTGGAAGGTAAGCATTTCCATTTAAATTATTGAAAGAATTGATATCCGAATATTGAGATTATAGCACATACAGCAACCTATACGTTTGAGGTACAACCTCCACCCCCCCCCCCCCCCCAACCCCCCAAAAAAATACTACAATGTACTATAAACAGAATGCGGATGTTATCACTGGCGTGAATTACAGAAAACAAAAGAGGCTTAACAATTAGTCTGTAACTTATTGTACGAGCGTTCACTGACCTCTGGTACAGTACCTGGTGGCCCATGTCAGGATTACTGTAAAAACGTAGGGCAATATAAACTTCTCAAATAAATAAATATATTTTCCAGATAATAGATTTGGTGAAGCAGAGCATTGAGCAAGACAAATGGTGTGTAGATCGGCTGCTCTTAGTAAGTAATCAGCAAACTGTTAATTGACACAGATAACCGGTATTATTGCTATATTATGTCCATTGACCAATCCTCTATTTTTGTTATCAAATATTTATACGTTTCTCTTTATCTGTACCCTCTCTCTCTCCTCACTTTCCTTTTAACTAACTCTCTTATTCTCCCCCACTCCCTTCCTTTCTCACTTAATCAATTCTACTTAATTAACGATTATTTATTTTTAATTAATTTAAACTATCATTATAATTAGGCCTACCTATGATTATTTAAATGATCATCATTTAAAGCTGCTCCGTCCTTACATTGTTTTCATCTCTCCCCCAGCCACGGTACTCATCCTCCCTATCCCCCTCTCCAAACGCACAAAAACCTTTGATCTAATTAAATCATAATCATAATGTCATATTAAGACAATATATAATAAATATTTGAAATCTGAGAATGCAATTTCTGAGCATATAGTGTTGTTGCTGGTATATCATTGATTATTATCGCCTCAGCCCATTGTAGACTTTTTGCCATTCTCTCCTATTGTCGTTACAACAAAATTTGAACGTCAGCAATACTGTCGAATTAAGGACTTTGTTTGAAAACCATGATTTTTAGAGTGCTATTTTCAAGTTTAGCTCGAACCGTGGTAGCAGTGAGGTGGGTGTGGCCATTTTAGAACTTGGGCCCCTTGGCAAAATGTAATGCTCTCCTGATCAACAAGTGTAGCTACGGAGCTGAAGCTTGAAAAAAACTCGAAACGAAATGTGTAATTATTTGAGATGAATTTATGAACGGTTCACAGTACACTCTCCATCGACCCGGCACACCTCCATGGACCTTCCTTGTTATCAGGATTCTCAATGGTTAATACAGGATATTAATGGTTAAACCACTTCTTGTATGTTCATCAGTTTCCCTGATTTTCCCTTTAATGTTTTCCCTTCACTGTGGTAAAAGAATGTATTCATGTTTAAACCATTCCTTCATATATGGCCATAAATTACCTTTCAGTATTCTTCCTTTAATAATTTTCTGCAGTGGCGTATCTAGAGGGTGCTCTCTTATACACATCTAGATGTGTATAAGAGACAGGTACACATCATTATAGAAATATAAATACCTAATATATCACACACAGTCAAGATATTTAAAGAAACACGTATCCGCAGTCATGAGCACTATAAAATTCCATATACATATTACAAGCCTACGTATGTACGCGAAAAATTGCCCCCTTATCAGCACCCCATTTTAAGACTTCTAGATACGCAACTGCTTCACTGTGGTAAGGGACCCTGGTAATTCATTAAATCCATCAGCCCATCCTAGAGCTTTATTATGAAGTGCACATGTTAATAATAACATGTTAACTGTGGTGTACTGACAGGAGGAAATTCTAGACCACATTCTCAGTCTTAATACAGCAAGTTCTGAACGATATGAGGTGATGACGTCAAACATTAAACCATTCCAGTGGATATTTCTAGAGGCGTTAGGATTTTGTACATTTTTTGGTGTGATGCTTTTACAGGTAAGAATATGAATCTTGAAAGACACATTCATCCGTGGACGTTTTTCACCCCAATCAGGACGAAAGTCATAAAACTTCGGGGGTTTTCCTTTAAAATATTTCAATAAAAACAGGATGTATATAGGAAACTTGTTATAGTTTTGTAAGTAACAATATCCTGGCAGATAAGCCGGCAATGAACTTTGTATCCTTTGATATTGCATCCTTTAAGAATAATATTAATTTACGTCTTTTCTCTGCGTGCGTCACTACACAAGAAAGCAAATTTGATGATGCTCAATATTTAAAAAAAAAATTTAAAAAAAAATTATCCAAATTATTACCGTACGTATGAGATTTTAAAAATGATCTATTATAGGTAGGAAATGTAGACCTATCTAAGCCATGATTTGATTATAAAAGTCGTAATCTCCAAATTAATAGTCCAAAAATCACGTTAACGTTGCCAAAACTCGGCAGACCCAATATCTTAAAAAAATTAGGGTCTTTTTTGTTTGTTACATATTAATTATGTATACATCTTTTTACCGAAAATGAGCCAAAACACTTGGATGATAAAATACCTCTTTTAAGCTTTAATGACAGGGTATTTGACGAAAAACATGGGAACGGTTAATAAAATACAGATTTCTGAATATTAAAAAATAATGTGGGGAAAAAACGTCATTGTCTTTTCAAAATCAAATCATTTGTCCTCAGGAGCCCGGCTTTTAATAATAAACTTGATACCTAATTATCCTATAAATTAAAAGGCATTAGTGTGATGGTTGGCTCTGAATTCTTGAATTATGCCTATAGATCAATAGTAGACCATTAAAAAAAAAATCAGACCCATCCTGTTTTCCAAGTATCACTGTACAGTAGAGGCCTACTTCGGCAAAATAAAAATTGTTTGCATTACAGTCAATCAGTAAGTTTGTTTTTTTTCCTATATTGCCTGTTTTGCTTTTCTAGGCTCTTTCGTACCGAATGGAATTAGCGATGTGTATTATGACCGTATTCTCTATTTCTATCCTCTGTTTCGTCGTCTCTGACTTGGATTCTGCATTCAATGGATTTTTCAAGGTAGATACTCGGGAATAGGTACCATAATAATAATGATTATTGTAATAAATTTGGAGCCGTATTGTCAGTAGCATGAAATAGAAATGAAATAATTTAGAAGAATTAACTCAAGCTTGTGTTTTAATAATTTCCGTTAGTCTATAGAAGGCCCTACTGTACCTTTTACTGTACTGTACATTTTAATGATTATTATTGTGTAATTTATAACAAAATTTAACTAATTAATTTTAATATTCTTGGCTCATTTTACATAGCGCTGCGTGCGCGGAGCTTTTTCGAGTGATCTCCTTTTCAATAATTTACCTTCATTTACCGCTTTTATCATAGGCCTATCATTTAGTTGAGAGATACTGACCTAGGGAGTGATATCAATTTGAAGTAATAGGCCAAAAGACAATTGTCAATTATTGTCAATATTCTGTCAATTCAGTGCTTGCACTGCAAAAACGATAATGAATAATAAAACATGAATTGAACAAGGGATAGCCATTGAAAATGGGATTGCCGTCTCGCTTATAAACGCCCTGTATTAGGCCTATATTATGCGGTATTCAGGCACAGGGCAGAGGTATGTACTCTATGAACTGACTGCACTCTAGTTATGTTACTGTTTTTAATTATTTAAAAAAAACCCATTATTTACATGTTTCAGGTGAGTTTGGACTCATTGTTCGGTGTTATAGACAAGGCTGAGCGGATGTATAT
The DNA here is from genome assembly GCF_011630105.1 of Anneissia japonica. Taxonomy (NCBI): domain Eukaryota; kingdom Metazoa; phylum Echinodermata; class Crinoidea; order Comatulida; family Comatulidae; genus Anneissia; species Anneissia japonica. The sequence goes on from NW_022752171.1 coordinate 541,676, forward strand.
TCTGAACAAAGAGGGCGACAAAATGTATCGGTATGAGCAAGAGGACGACAGTGACAGCGATGCGAGCTACGAGGTGGTTATCAATTCTGCGGAAGTTATCGTTGAAAATTAATCAATAAATTAACCTAATAATCCAATGAACTCACCAAACTATCACAATATATATATATATATATATATATTCATAAAAATACAATTGATGAAATAGTGCATAACTTATTATTGAAAAACACAATGGGAAATTAAGGTTCCAGTATACGTATGCATTATTATTAGGCTTATTTGTTGTTGTACAGCCTTGACGTAAACAAAGGCATCTAAATAAATACTGTATACCAGTTCCAGGTTATGAAGAACATGTTATAATAAACAGAAGCGGCACTTTCAGAAAATCTATTAAAAGATGTCGACCTGCTGTCTCTCATGAAATCTGGTGGGAGAGGGAATAAGATTAAATTAGCAAATTTTTAAGATACAACTATAAACGAATTAGGGGCCAAGAAACATCGGGAATCACATTTTTATTAACTAAAACGCTTGGGTGATTGATGATGGTTGACAACAAGACCTAGAATTTGGCCTTGGCCATGTAAAAAAAATGCCGACCGACGCTGATTTTTAAAAGAAAAAATGCTTAGGCAGTACAGTACAACATACTAGTATTTGTTGGCCTCTAACAAAATCGTCGAACTGTAGGTGTGTCGAAGAACTGTGGTTGTATCGGGATAGCGCGTGCCCTCCCAGATTAGTGGCCCATCCTCATGATGGCAACAAAAAGCAAGTTAGCGCCACCTATGATTACGATAACTCAACAAAACTTTTTAGACTCTGCCGCCAGCTCAACCAACCAAGAGTAGGCCCCTATAATAGTAGCTAGGCCTAGGAGGCCTAGATAGTATAGGCCTAGTATAGTATTAAACGGAGATTATGATTTCATTTCACGACGTGTTTCAAATGTAATATTGCAGTAAATGGTCAACAACCGTAAGCTCTATATTGTTTCAAAATTCAATGTGAAAAATTATGAACTCGGCTTAGGCCCCTAGGCCTCAACAGCTTCGACTGACTGCACTGTTGCAGTTTCCAGTTCCTTATTTCAACCGTAGTTGCGCACTTCTTGGGCTAGGGATATGTGTCTGAAGTAGTAGTACTGTAGTAGGCCGGGCCTAGGGCCTAGTAGTAGACCTAGGCCTACTTTTATTGACGGTACTGATTAATTATATAATAATAACAATATAAGACTTAATTGTGAACAAATCTATTGATGATGATAATGATAAAGAAGAAAATATTCGTCAATTTGACGAAGTTCAAAGCAAGGACAAGGATATGCCTAGGCCTATTTATTATTAAGAAAGACAATTTTAAAAATCGAAAATCAAACAGTCACAGGACTAGGTCATAAGCCACTATCCAGCCAAGGAAAAGTCTAATCCAAGGAAAAATTTTTAGCCAATGTGTTTTTATATGTTAATGAGTCTTCCTTATTAAGGCCTAGGAAATAACAACTTCCTGCTCATAGCACTGATATAGCCTTTTCCATTTCTTTCTTGTTTTTTTTTTTATCTTTCAGATTTTCCTATGTTGCATTTTAAGGGGTGGGGGTCGGGTGTGAATGTAAACATGTCACTTGTCCAGACCACAAACAAAGTCCATTTACATCGAGGGTCTTAGTAGTGGCCTTGCTATATGACATAGACCTTGTATTATTTCTTACACTGTATATCAACATCTAATTACAAATCTGGTGTTGCCTATATAAATGCTTCAATTAATTCATTTTTACCTATGTATCTTTCTTAAGACATTGTTTAGTAAAATTTATTAAGTGGTTTACAACTCTTGCTCAACACAAAGTTTTCAAATTATATTTTGTATAAAAGTGGGAAAAAAATCTTGTAAAAACATGTTGTTTTAAAATTTTGAGTATTGTATTTTTGTGAAGCCGGGTGGTTGAGAACCTCATGCTCACGCAGTAGTGACTAGGTTCGCTTTTGAGTTCCTGTCCAACCAACCATTGTATGTTGCTGTCTTGTTTTGACAATAAAGAAAGAATTAGAATAAGAAGAATAATTGTAAGGCAAATTGGGCACTTGCAGTAGCAGCAAAAAAAAAAAAAAAAATCAATAGCTAGAATTGTGAAATCATTTTTTAGAAAAGAGATTAAAATAGCTTAAACTGTGAAGCTTCCTCTTGGTTCATGTTAAGTTCTCTCTCCCTTCCACGATTACCTCTTGCGCCACCTAGGCTAAAACAATTCTGTATAGACCACAGATGTTAAAATCACAAACCTGAAACAAAACAATCCATTAGAATACATGACATCCAAAAGAAATATTAATATTAAGCTAAGATTAAATTATGTTTTTGTTTTTGTATTCAACAAGTTAGTAGTTCAGTTGATGCAATTTAATAGCTGAATATTTTAGCTTATTTACTTTTTGTAATTTGTATTAGACTTAAACTGAGCCGTATCAGCTAAGCATAATATTTAAGATTAAATTATATTTTTGTGTTTGTGATGTTTTGTTTTAATTGACACTCTGTGCAATGTGATTTTTTGAAAAGACATGAAAATAATACGATACGACTTTTTATTTCCATCAAAATTCATTAAATATATATCATAATAATAAATGAGATAAGGATGGAGGAGATACAATGAAAAGCAAACAGCCTGTAAAATGTTGTATCACCTTTACATAAAATAGTTAGCAAATAGCAAATAGATAGCAAATTTAGAACATGAACAAAGACAAACACACACCCAGGACGGAAACATAGAAGCATGAAATCAAACAATTGCGAAAAAATGCATAAAAAGATATTTAGAAAGCAATGCAGGTAATGAATTTGTAATATATGCATATTAAAATAGACATTTGAGAATCCTTTTGAACTGCACTAACGTATGAGCACATTTGGCATTGATAGGCAGATCATTCCATACTTTTGGACCTGAAGACAACATCTTGATTCTATCTTGAATCCATAGTAAACAAATTACAACATAAAACTGTTGATTTCAAAATTATTTAAGAAATTATTCAACAAGTTAGTAGTTCAGTTGATGCGATTTAGTAGCCAAATATGTTAGCTTATTTGACTTTGTAATTTGTATTAAACTTGAACTGATTAATTCAGTTAGGTACAATACCCTTGGGCTCAAATTGCCAATAGCGTGTTCGAAACAAACCTGATTCTGTGACAATACATTAACAAAAATGACATTAAGAATTGAATAATTGCAATTACAGCCACTAATGGAGCCAACCATGTGGAAAATTTGTAGCTTTGTTTTCACCGATGTTGAGATGTTGGATGTACGATGAGATTTACAAAAAATTAAATTGAACTTGTAATAGGTTGTATCTTATTTTAGATTTTTTTTTTTTTTAATGTGTTTGAAGTCTGAGCTGAAAGCCAACAATTATTTTGTTCAATGTATTCATCATTGAGATGGCTTAGGGTCATCCACAATTTTGCTTTAACAATTCATCAATAATTGATTGTATTGCATACTGTAATCATTGAATAAAAATAAAATGTTGTTTTCTTATTTAGCAAATGGTTTTGGCAAAAACCTCCAGATGGAGAAGAAAATAAAAATAATTTTATTGTTGAATGTAAACAGTGTAGTAATGGGATGGTTGAATGCTTTAAATTTATATAATTAGGAAGAAATATACATTATTTTTTTAGATTTCAAGGCAGCGGCAGGCGTGCGTTATTAAAAACAAATTATATTATTAATTAATAAAATATTTATATATACAAATGTCATAGGAATTAAATTATTACTTATTAATTACTTATTTAAATATATAATGTACAATAATTAGAGATTGCAAATAATTTATTCATTCATGTTATTATATATACATTTCATTATAATAAAAAAAATATACTGTATGTAGAATAGGCCTAACAATTACTTGGTGGTTCAACTTAAAATTTTAGCTGCTCTTGTCGTTCAGCATTTGATTTTCAGTGTTGAGCTGGATAAACGGTTGGTTCTGCCTGAGGTACCATACAGTATTTCTTATAGTTTCCTAGATTCCTCAATGGTTTTGATTTTCTGTTTTCATTGATTTTTGGGTGTTTTACTACTAAAATCTGTAAACTGATTAGCCAATTTTAGAATCTACAGTAATCACATTAATTTGTTATTCAAATCCATATTTCTTAAATGACAGCTGTTAGAACAATATTTCAAGTTTGAACTAAGATTAATTTTAATAAACTTTCTTTTCTAAGTATAAACTTCAGCCTTAAAAATGACATGGAATTAAAGAAGAACAGGGACTACAGATACAATACAAATAAAGTATTCTTCAAGAAAAATAAGTGATTAAAAGCAAATAGACAATCGCAGAAACAAATATAATGAAAATGATATATAAAAAAAATAATTTTTATTGGTTAAAAAACATTGTTTTGTTAATTGTTTATCATGAAAGAACTAATTAGTATGACTTGCTATCACTAAGGTTTAAAAGTAGGGCAGACCAATGCCGAGGCCTTGCCTGTATTAACCCTTGAATAGTCTCTGGTTGCATTGTTCTTAATTAAGTTTCTAGTAAGTTCTTTACTTTAAAAAATGATGCTATTTAGTTTTAATGCAATAGGTATTTTGTTACTCAACTATTTGAATTTAATATTGATATTTCCAACAAGAAACAATTTCTGATTGTTGTTTTTGATGGTCAATATTGTTCCTATTTTGATGGTTCTTCTACGTGACTTGATATTGATTTGTCCACATGGTTTGTCTGGTCAGTGATTAGTTTGATCACATTGGCAGTGACTTTGTCAATAGTAAGTCGATTCCAGTAAGTGACCCATCATTTTTAAGGTTACAGTATAATGGGGAAAATATTAAAAACTCAATTTTTACAGTGTTACAGTGGCAATTCCCAGTATTCAAAATAAAGGGGGCCCCCAGGGGGAGGATGGGAGGTCTAGACACCTCAGCTCTACTATGGCTGGGGCTGAGGTAAGGAAATTTATGATTATGGCACCTCTAGCTGACCACAAATGGCACTCTCAGACTTGAATTTGAGTATAATTTATTTTAACTCCATTTTAAAAAATTATTCTGAAATAGTTAGGGGGTGTGGGGGGGGGGCGCCTAGCTGGGCATCCTTGATTCTGCCACTGAGTTAGTATTATTGTGGTTTTCATATTACTTATATCAAAACGGTTGCCCACATTGCACTCAGATGAAGTTGATCGCACAACTCATAAGAGTGCTGCTGCATAACCTTGCATTCTTATCTCCTATTCTTCATTAATGGTCTTAGGTAAATCATTAAATTTTGATTACTCCATTAGAGTCTGATAAGGAACTTGGGAGTTGAGTAGTCAAGTTGTACTGTTAGATCAGCCATGACAAGTCATTGCCAACTGCAATCCAGACAGTCATGTAATGAGGCCTCTGTCCCTGTTAAAATAGGAGAATCGTAGTTGTTTTTATATTTTGTTAGTAAATGACATCCCGATAGGGCTTAATTTGACTGATTCTTATCCCACCGATCGGCATTGTTTTTCAATGCTTTGGGGTTGTCGTGACGCTGCCAAGACGTGCAATATAGACAGGTATGTGTACACATGATATAAGCAAGTCGTACAGACAGTATTTTACGCCAACGGTCATTTCAAGATAGAATTCTAACATTAAGTTTGTTTATAACATTTTGATCTCATTTTGGTCTGTAAATTTAAAATCAACTGTCTGAAATGTTTTGGCTTTTACCATTTGTACTACTTGTAGTGAAATCTACAAATTCATTACAGTGCCGCCACCAAAGAGGTTATGTATTCACCATTGTTTGTTTATTTGTTATCAGGATTTTGTGCAAAAACTAATGAATTGATCATTATATTATTATAAAATTTAGTGGAGTTGTACATATTGATCAAAGGAAGAGATGGTTAAATGTTAGGGATGAAAAGATCAAAGGTCAGTGTCATGGTCATGGAAATTCAAATAGTTCATTAGTATTAAATGATTAAGAAAAAATAATGATTTGATCATCATCAAATTTATAATGTGTACAATGTTCTAATAAACAGTTGATCAATTTTTGGACTGAAAAAAAATATATATGGTCAAGTCACTTTAAGTGAATTTTGTTATTTTCTTTTTTATTTTCTTTATTATTTGGCATTCAGGGACAGGGTGTGGTATGTAGTCTATAGATCCATGGTGGGTGGGGCTGAGGTGGTATAAATCTTCCATCTATAAAATTTTATCACCGGGCTTCCTTACTTTTGAATTCAGCGCTTCTGTATTCGCGACTAAATATCATATGGTCTACTACTTTGCAAGCACAGACAATAATAGTATATTAAATAATATATAATAGAGCCTATAAAATGATTCTTATACATATTGTTTAATTTAATGCAATGACAATATTGACAATAACAATTTCTTTTATTTTCTTTGAATATAAATCAATGAATTATACAAAAATCATAAATAATAATGTTTTTCATATAAAAGGGAAAATTCCAGAAGATGATTTTTTTTCTCTTTTGTGGTGGAGCCACCACATTTATTAATCAAAATAAGATACATCAACAAATATAAATATTGTATCGATCTGTAAAGCATTAAGAGCAATAAAAAAACATTTTTTTAGATTGAATGGTAACAGATAATAATAAGTTAATCGTCATTTTACAATCAACATAAATTCACAGAACATTTTTTTACACAAGACTTTGTACTTTTATTTATATAATTTTTGGGGGTTTTTTTTACTCTTAAATATGACAAACAAAAATTTTTTAAAAAATTATCATTCTTCATTGTTTTTTTTTATGCAAAATTTTAAACAAATTAATAACACAAACATACAAATGGAAGAATTAGCATTTCCAATCATCACATATTATTACTAACTGCTAATGTATTTTTTGTTACTTTGTTTTTTGGGGTTTTTTTTCCATTGAACATTTATTATGAATTAAATCATTAGAAAAAAGCATTCAATTTCAATTATGTAAAAAATAGAAGAAAATAAAGAAAAAAAAATCAAGAATGCTACTTTCCAAAGATTGTCAAAATTATGCAGATTATTAGTTGTTTCATCTGTCAGCATCCAGACAATATCTATAATATGATAGGCATAAAAAAAAACATATTGTGCATTTATTGTTATTGCTTAATTTTGTTAATCTGATCTCATCAAATTATTGTCAATTCCACCTTTGATCACCTTTGTTTCCTGAATCCAGTCGCTGTTGTAGGTGTTTGCGAGCGGTAGCAACTGACCTGTTTTCCCAGCAACCTATGCTGCTTGTCCTTTCGTCATTGGCCTCCTTCCATTCTAAGTGTCCTGCTTTTCTTTCCCATCGGTCAATGACATGATGTGGACCTCTGTGTAAGATTAGTTTCTCTACTGTTGGTGTCTTTCACCAGTTAAACCATTCCTAGATATATTGTTATTCCTATTATAAATACATTGATGGTTCTGGTCAATTCGTTTCCTACAATGTCTCTTTAATATTTTCTTTTACAGTAGGCCTACTTGTTTTTTTATTTTTTGATATAGGCAATAATTGTAAAATTTGAATGAAATTAATTTGTCCATCTTCACCTAAAAATAAACCATTGTATAAAAATGGTATAATAGAAAAGAATAATATTGATAATTAAAATAATAACAGTAGCTATAATAATAATAATAATAATAGAACAAAAACAACAACAATAGTAATATATTATTAATGCTTCAATACACTTTACAACATATAACAGATTGAAATCAATCACTGGAGTTATGAAAATAGATAAATAGTGTTAATTACTTGCAGCAAAATTGATGTGGCCACCATTATCATCATCATCATCATTATCATTGTTATTGCTAAATTTGCACAACATATTTATGTATGAATATATTTAAATAAGAAAGTATGTAAATGATAGAAACAGTGCTCAGATAATTATAGGAACATATAAAATATGTATAGTTTATATGTAATTAAGTTAACTAGTCATTATAGATATTTTATCATACAATTTATTTAGAAGTAAAACTGACCATTTAGATTAAAAAATAAGTTTGAAGCATTAATTTTTCTTTAAATTATTTGTCAAAATAGCATATATAAGAATGTTTGTTGTGTGAAGACAGAGTGTCTTATATTTTTTCTCAACTTAAAAGCAACTTGTATCAGAAAAAAATATGCTAAAGTTTGTGGATAGAAGCTGTTTGATTTACGGATGTTTTTGCAATCAGAAGAGATTGGTGGAACGAGTATGGTGTTTCAACTATCTTGTAAGTGACACACTTTAAGATGAAAAGTCATTTGTTGCGAATTAGCTTTTAGTTTCCCAACTTGGATATGAAGCAGAAAAAGAACGACTTAATTTCAAGAATAATTTCGTTTTTGATTACTTAGTGCTATGATGTTTAATCGAAGTTGCATTTAACATTATTCTGCCTATGTTTGACATGATTTTGCTATCATTCTATCTATTTTCTTATCCATCATTTTAAAATTGAGTTGGAATTAAGGCTGTTTCATTTTTGAAAGACTTTTACAAAACGTGAACAAATTTCAAAGTAAAATAATTTAGGTAAAATTCTGAAAAGTTTGACCAGCAGCTTAAGATGAAAAATTCATGATAAATGATTTCTGTATTAATCCGTATCTGTTATAATTTATAATTTGATATTCAGAAAATTTTGTAATGAATTAAGAAATCCAGAAAAATAGTGTTCTTGCACTGTCTATAAACTAGAACATAATACTTTGGAATTCAAAATTTAATTGAATAAGTAATCTTTGTGAATAGCTACATTATTATTCTATAATAAGACACAACAATTTGAATACCATTGCCATTACTGTTAAATAATGATTATTATTATTAATGATATAAAAGGAAATTTTATGAACTTCGTATATGATTTAATAAGTCTGAAGTTATCTATTTAATTGAACTAGTTTGCTACACAACCAAGGATGAGTACCTACTTTAAAACTAGTTTTTTGTCAACTAATGCATTATTTAATTTTACTTGATTGCTTGTTGAGCATTCTGCTATATGGCTATTTACCAATCACTTTCTTTTGTATTAGCTTTTCTACTATGTAACAATCACCATCTTTACTACAATATGTAACAATTTCCTGTAGTTTCCTTTGTGTATCTAATCCTAATTATGTTCTCTCACTTTTTATTATATTTTTATATTGTTATATTTCTCATCCTAGCAAGTAACATCATCTAATTTTATACCTCCATGGTAACATTAACAAGTATTTCATCAGGAACCTCACAGGTAGATAGGTAGGTAGGTAGGTGTGTGGGTGGTTGGATCGTAGGAGGGTGGATATGTGAAAGAATGAATGAATGGATGAATATGGATGAATGAATTGATAAATGAATGGATGGATGAATGATTGAATGAATGAGCATATGAATAGAACAAACAAATGAATTTCTTTCCAATCACACTTACGAATCATTTTTAAGCCAAAAATAAATAACCAAAAATAAATAACTAAATAGCCCTAATAAATAAATAATAATAAATAAATAACTAAATAACCACTGCCTATTATTTTAAATAACAGGATTATATAATACTATAGTTTTTATGTTTTTGACCTTTAGTATATACAGTACCTTTATAATTCTTGTTTGTTCTTTTAATGGTTTCTTATGATTACATCAGTATTTTTATATGAATGCTTTTTAAATAGATTTTTTAAAGATAATTTATACATGTGTTAGAATAGGTTATGTCCAAGGAGGAACAATTTTTCCTTTTTAATTTATTTATTATTATTAAATTTGATATCCTATTTTTAATATCTTATTTATTTCATTAAAAAATATATTACTGTTATTATTTTTTGTTGCTGTTATTATAATCATTAGTTATTAAAGAGGGAAATAGATAAAATTACATTTTATTTATTGATATAATTCCCTCTTGATATAATTGACTTGAATGAACCCCCTTCTTGTGCAAAGCACATAAAAAAAAAAACATTGGTACGGTCTACTCATATTAAAAGCAATTTATCTCATTTTATAATTCTATGTCTCTTTGGTGTATCAGCTTATTGGATGATCGTATGCTTAATTGGTACTGTCTACATTGTATTAAATTTCATAAGTTGAGAAGAAGTAAATGAAATGAAATGTTAGTTAAGGCCATACTTCTAGGGCACTTTCTAATAACCTTTGTAGATTGAAGTGAGCCCTCTGTACTTGAATTTTGATAACTTTTTTTGTTGACATTGGCAAGAAAAGCAGAGTTGATATAGCTAAATATAGTGTCATATGCCGTACTCTGTATATACTCTATATTTTTTAACATATTGAATACATTTTTTTTTTCACTTTAAACACTTGCACTTGCAAATTTAACAACACAACTATGATCATTTATAGTATATATTTTACATAATTTATAGTTACATGTATAAAAATTATAAATACTAATAAACAATAAAAAAAAAAAACAACAACAATGAAATAGATTTGTACTATACACATCCTATTAACTAATAACTGGATATCATTAATTTGACTGTCCAATATTAAGACTAACTTCAGTAGTGCACCAGTAGGCCTTGATTTCTATAAAAACAGGCCAAGCTCCATTCCCTCCCCAGGAGGTTTGGCCTGTGCTTCTCACCTGGCCTGGCCTCTACTAAAATATTTGACCACCTATCACATGGTTTCCCCTCCCCTGAGTATACTGTATATCCTATAACCACCACTTTTAAAGTGTTTCAGAAATATATATAAGCAATACAGTGGGCCTACAATATTCTTTGTACTTTCACCAATGCTCAATATTTTTCACACCTAATGTACTGTGATAATGGAAGGTTATTGTACCTCAAATTTTCTCAAGTACTTGCATCCCAGCAAGAACTTGTGAAAATATTGTTAGCTCTGAAGTAGCAATGAAGACTACCACCCCTGGATTACTAAAAGCCTTTAGCACGCACAATTATCTAATTGGTAGATACCTTAAACGAGCCATAATATATTAATTTATTAAGTTTCTGATGCAATTAGCAAATTGTAACACTTGTTGTGGCTGAGATTTTTTCTCAATCAGTACTCTCCTTTATTGTTATGTAACAATCTCACTTTGAAATAGATTCAGGTGTTTGTGATGGGCATCTACATGTCAATGGTACTTTTCCACAAACAAAGAAAGCCAGCCCTTGTGTCTGAGGCATAACAACTCTGCTTTTCTGAATGCTTGATTTTTTAAAATGTAGTGGCCTTCTATATCAAATAGAGCTAACCTGAAGCAGTGCGTTGCTACATTTGAATGGAGCCTTTTGAAGTACTTTTATGTCGCTTTGATTAGATTAGAGACTCTTAGTGAATTTACAATAGGTTGTCCTTGCTAAAATAAAGGCTCCCTTTACTTACTGGCCTTTAATTGCTCAAAGTACATCATTTGCCACTAAATATTGACAGATTTTTTGGCCGATTTATTGTTAAAGAACCATTGAAGTCAACAACGAAAGAAAAGCATGTTTTGATAGTTCATGTAGGATACATATGTTAATCATCTGATGAAAATATTTAAAAACAAAAGGAATTGAAGCTGTGATTTACAAAGACTAAATTCTACCCCAATATAATGTAGGCCTATGTAGAAGTAATGCTCTCTTTTTAAGTCATATACTGTTATTTACCTTAATTATAAAATGAAAGTAGGCCTATGTAAAAGAACTGGTTTCAATGGTATTCTGTCTAAAATAAAAACCCCTAAAATCCGATACAACACACACACACACACACACACACACA